>NC_041355.1:16892561-16992561 GCF_900634415.1 Cottoperca gobio
GGAATTGGAGAAAAGATAAGACAATGTGATTTTAATCTAAATCAATAAATGAGAAAACTGAATCATCACCCTACGTATTTTACAAGCCTTCCAAATATATAGAAATTTACATTTACCTACAGTGGCAGCTGGCAGAACAGAAAAAGGTTTGAAATTTGGGGTGCACAATTAATATAGAAAACAAGTGACATTCCAGTAGTGACGACTGGAATTTTTTAATTGAAAAAAGGAATCGTAGAGAGCATACCACACATACATTTCATATATTTGGTCACACAGAATTGGAATGAAAAGCTCCTACATGTTTGTTTGTATGTATGCATGCAGAAAATATAAGTCACATTCCTGTCGTTGTAGATAAACACTAACCTGTGCAGGGCTCTCCCACTTCTTTAGAAAGTCCTCTTTGGCTTTAACAAGGAACTCCTTGACTGTGGAAGACAAAATCACAAGAAAAGATTTAGTGGTGTGTGTAAAGACTGAAAGAAACCAGAAAATAAATAGTAGGATACCTCCTGTGTTTTAGAGTTGTAGAGAGCCGGTGTGTTTTAGGAATTACAGCCCAGTTAACATAACAAGAGGAATAATTGATAAGATGACAAGCATGACATGCAGCTTAGCTCACAAGGACAAACTCAGTTATATTGTTGGAGATTAAACTGTGTTGTGTCATCTATCCTACAACTCACAACCAACACAGATGTGTCAGTTGTCAAAGGTAAGGTCATGTTGTTCAGTTAGTCCATATTTTAAGTCCACTGGAGACTTCTGAAGGCAGGAAAATGAGCCTCAATATCACCAACTGTGCTCATCATTTACATGCTGCGTCCAAAATCATCTTAAAGGGGCTGATCTCACACACACACACACACACACACACACACTTTTAGTTCTGGTAGGAGATTTCTAAAAGTCTGTAAAATTAACCCTGATAATGTCGTCAGGCTTTCATTTTTATTTATTAGAAAACCTGCGTTACAAACTGGGAGTGTGGAGTTAACAGGGAGTTTAGGGTACAATGAAAGATGCTATTGAGTTGCATAGAATACACCACTTTTGAAGTTTCACTCATACAAGGGACTAAATATCTCTGTAGGAGCCACTTTCAAGTTTATTTTTATTGATACATTTCATTGATTTTTTTACATTAGTATTTAGAAGTGTGTGCACGCTCCACAGGTGGTGAGGGTGATGCTGCATGGTGGAAGGCAGATACTATCATTGACCTTTGCGGGTTAAAGGAACCTGCAACACTATAGTTAAACTGAAACAACTGCATCTTATTTTCCTGTTATGTTTATTTTGCAATCAATTCTAAGAAACTGTGAACACTCTGCAGAAGTATTTTTTGGAAAGAAGGCTGTCACACTGCACCTGCACTCTTTATGTGGTAAAAACAATAGGAGAACGTGGAAAAAAAGGGGTCTCTTGTGAGTCCCGCAACTTTATGGAAGTGCAATACTAAATTGCTGGAGAAGCCTGCCCCTTTAATGAGAGAGGAACTCAAATAATTGAGACAACTTAGAAAATAACTAAACAAATCAGGACAGGAATAAAGCTCAGGTTAACGTTGAGGCTTTGCATTAAACATTTCCTGGAAACAGGTCAAGGGTTATACCCTGCTGGGAAAACAGTTAAGAGTTAAGTTAAGTATCAACACTTCAGCAACTACTCTACAACTTCTTAAACCATATTTCATGAACTATTTTCATCATCTGTGTAACCTTCTTAAGCTGGTGAAACGCATATCTGGTTGATAGGACACCGTTTTAATAGCGATGCATGGTTGCAGCATGTTATCCAGCACAACTAGCCAGACTGACTTGAGTATAAGATACAACACATATGCTTTTATTATGCCTTTCTGCTGCTGGAAAGTTAAATAAGAATAGGCTGTAGTTTACATGTCATGGTAAAAACAAAAGACAGTAAGCTTACATTGGCTGTAAAGTACAGCAGACACACAGAGACCAGCTCAGACAAACCTGCAGACTTTTATGGGTTCTCGTAGATTAGATTCAGCTCACCCACACAGTTTAAGCAGCATCTTTTTCCAATGGAGTGGAGCAACAGGCCTAGAGTGTTTGGGAAATATCTGACACAGAGTGTTGTGATATTGCCAATATTTAACTACAGGGAATATTCCAAAATGCTTGCAGCTTACAATTGCTGTTGGCTGTTTTGCAGCTCATACAGAGATTTGGTTATACAGCTCACAATCCTGCTTCATCCTACCTTGGCATCCACTAAAATAAAAATAAAAAGTAAAGTAAAAACTGAACAGTCTGCATGAGCCTCATTTGAAGAGATATTCTCTTTTCATCTACATACAATGCGCCTGAATTTAAACGTGTGACATTAAGGGTCCTGTGAGCTTGCCGGGCACAAGCTAATTCGTTTGCAGCAAGGACTTGTCATGGACGTACGAGTGGATCTTAATGAATGGGAAAGCAAGAAAATAGGCCTCTAATTAACAGTGTATGGCTTGTTATGTAAAGCTAACATAGTCTGCTGTGTCACATAGTCTCTGATCATTTCATGAGGCTGTAACCGAGCAGGTGTGTGCTCAGGAGTAATGTGTACTGGCGACGGTACCCACCGCTTTCCATCTCGCTGCCCTTCCTGGCCGTGGGCGCGTTGCCCATGATGACAACTTGTCAACGGGTGATCCGTGGCTTTTTGGCCGCCCTACAGCCTTGTCAAGCCGGTCTAAGCTCGATTAGGTCTGAACGGTGTTTCCTAAATCCAGCTGTGACAGTTAGCAACAAAACTCCGAGGTCTTGATCTTTAATAGCCTGACAGCTGCTGATGCGGTGCCACGGCGAGACGGTACAGTGCAGTGGGCTCACTCACTCCACGGTCATCCACCACCGGCGACCGATATCGAGTTTAAATCCACCGGGAGCTATCGTTGTGGTATGTCGGTCGCTGGGGCTTCACTGGACTGCCAGGCCGACCTCGGCGCAGTTGGCCTGAACACGGAGGATCCAGTCTTCTCCTGTCCCTCCTTGCAGCCCCCTCCGAGCGAGGCCCCCCGGCTCCCCACCTCTCCCCCAGCCCAAAAAAACAGCTATACCGACGGCGGGGTGCAATATTCTCAATCAAGAGCCTACCACCTTTCGTTACCGAACCCAGCTTTTAAAAATTAATCCTCGGCGGGGTCCGACAACGATGGGAATTCGCCCAAATCAACATTGGCCCCCTGTAGCCTCGGAGACGAGCGAGATGACGGAACTACAGCCGAGCGAACATCCCGCCTACTCGCCAGAACCAGGGTTGATTGACAGCTAGAACTAGGCTACGGATTGGTTACATCTCTACGGCGCTGTCCCACAGAATGCTCTGATTGGACCTTCGTAATCCATCAACAACGGTAGCGTACCGCCGCCCTACAAACAGCAAGTGACGGGAATGTCAACGATATATTCCTCCCGACGACGTACGCGCCCACTTTCTCCGCTTGCTCTCCTCCATTGGCTTGGCGCGGCCGAACCGTGGGAATCTCGGTGGATGCGTGGATATCTATTGGCTGTAAAATGTGGTTGACAGGGATGCCCCCCCCCCTTCCAAAAAAAACCTTCCCTCCCCGTGCTCTCACACCCCCTCTCCCCGCCGCCAAGCGACTGATACACGTTTGGCTAAGTGACGTCAACCGCGAGCTATTTTTAGAAATGTTGGTCAGAATTTAACGCACGCGCGGCGCGGTCTGGCTGGCAGGACTTCTAAACAGATCGCAGACGCTCGTGCATGGAAGGAAGAATTTATCTGGTGGGAAATGAATCATAGGAAATAATCCGATTTTACAATCAGTGTTGGATGAAAACACGCAAAGCATCATACTGTCTGTGTACCAACGACCTTTACAGTCTCACTCCTCCAACAGCATCTCTGTCCGTGTCATCCACACCTGGTGTACCTACCAGTGCAGCAGATGCCCAAGTGCCCCTTATTATCAGGATCCTGAAAAGGCACGATTTCACATAGATTTGCATTTGAATATCTAATTTCAATAATAATTTGAGTCTGTATTGGTCCGAATCTGAATTAAAAAAGGCCCATGAATAAACACCCAAGCTATAAATAGATATAGCCCTACAGCTACTGCAGGGTCTGGCACCATCATATTATGGCTCAGCAGCCACCTACTTTATTATGTGAAAGGAGCCCAAACTACAACAGCTGTATAAACTACACCTCATTAGATATGTAGCCCTACATTTATTTGAATTTTTTTATAATTATTATAGATGTTTTGAGGAATTATCAGTGTTTACCTAACATACAGTATATGTCGGGCTCTGTGTTAGTCAGGTTACTCGAGTAATTTCTCTGGCACCAATCCAATCTCGGGCTGCAACTAACTTGTTTTCACTGTTGATCATTTTTCATGAATAATGACCCGTAAGGTCTGTGAAATGTGAGGAAATAGTACCAAAAATGTAAAGCAGACAAGTATTAGCATCAGACTTACAAACTTAAAAGTACCACAGTAAAAGTGCTCATGCAGAATGACATTACATTTTTGGATTCTGATTATTGATGCACTAATGTGTACAGCACTTTATTGTTGTAGCTGGTAAAGATGGACCTGCATTTGAATCCCTTCGTATCGTGCAGGAAAGCTTGTGAAATTCTCCCGTGGGATCAAGTGTGATCTCATCATAACCTATGATAATCATGCATGATCTATGAAATAATGTATGTTTGTTGTTAATTATATTTTGTATTATTAATCTCAATGTCCAAAGCCTAAGCTAATTAAATATCAAATATATGTAGTGGAGTAGAAAGTATATTTGTATCTGAAATGTGGTGAAGCAGAGGTATTAGGCGATATAAAAATTAAAATACTCAAATAAAAGAACCTCAAAATTTAACTTGGGTTAATTTACTTCGTAACTTTCCACCTCTGGGGGAGGAGATGCCACTTAGACTTTGATGCCAAATATGAATATGAACCGTTTTACATGCCAGGCTGCTGCTTTTATTATTTATTTAAACTTAGCCTGCAGCTATTATAAGCATTCACGGCGTCTTGGTAAAGTGTAGACGTGCGAGCAGCAGACAGATGGATGGACGGAGGAGCTAGTCTCTTCTACTCAGAAGAGATAAAATGGGTGAGAGCAGACAGCCCCCCTCCCTTTTGTGCTGCAGTTGCCTAGCAACATGAGGCTAGCGTGAAAATGGTGGAGTGAGGCTGCTGCATTTTATGAATGAAATTGGAAAAAAGAAAGGAGCCAGAGAGGGGAGGGAAATGAGTGGGCGACACTCACGCGTGCCGAGTCTCCCTGCTGTTACTGTGCTTCCTCGCTCACTAGTCAAGGTGGAAAGAAGCTGTGCAAGTATGAAGTGGTGATTATCAGAAAGCAGCGCTATGTTCACAAAACAAACTTTATTAACCCCATCACTGTTGTTACAAATACTGAGGCAGAGAATATATAGTAAGTATAAAAAGAAAATATGCCTTCCCACCTTGAAGACAAAATAAGCGCTAAGAAAACATTATTTACAGTAAGCCTAAACCATCCGAAAAAACATGGCTGAACACGGAATCCATTTCTCTTTTGTTTCTTTTACCTACATGTTTTGTGCATAATTACAGACGGACAGTTTCTGTAACATTTTAAAGAACATTATCTGAAGTGGGGGCCTGTTTGAAGAGACAGGTTTATAGGAGTTATCTGGATAACTCAAGGGTGAAACTTGCAAAACACACGCTTGTACTCTGCATAAGCTATCCAGATAACAGCAAAAGAAGCTACTTCTTGCAACAGGCCACTGAACATGGCCCATATTTTTCCACAGGTACTCCAGATGCTACAAATCTACATCAGAAGAGATAAACCATCAGAACAATAAAATGCTTTATTTTAAGCAGCTAGTGCTACATCTATTCTGACATACAGAGCACTGCTTATAGCTTTGATCTGTGCTCATGAGGACAAAATGAACAGCACAGTATGGGTACCAAAAGGACAACATCAGTGTACGAGTATGACTTGCAAGTCTCGGGGCTGTGAGGACTCGGCGGTCTTAAGATTGACCTAACTTGAGGACTCTCCAACTCAGCTTTGACATTATCTCGGACAGATACAGTAAAATAAGGCAGCGTTGGTTGTGCAGGTCTGTGTGCGTGTTGAAAGAGAGAGGGCACAAGAGACAGTAACAAATCCAGATCCATCCCATTTGTGTATGCTGTATAAAAAATAATGTCCCTGCTGCCTGTTAATGTCGACAGGATGAATCCATGGCCTCCTGGTCCAAATGTGTGTTTGCGATGCGGGTGAGTGTACAGATAAGAGCTTCTTGTCCATTATCCATATCTGATGATTCTTACATGCAGTCCATGGAGTTGTCCGGCATCAGTCCAAGAGGTGGCATCTTTCCTGGTATGCAGGACGGAGGAAGCATGCCGCTGATGTTGGGGGACGGGTCAACATTCTCGCTGTCCTCCATCTTGTCTGCCGATCCCTCCCAGTTGATATGGAAGCGGGTGACACGGGGGTTGGAGGCCAAAATATTTCTAAGGAGCTGAGAGAACGAAAGCAACATTAGTGAAATGTCAGAATTACTGTTTGTGGTCGCGATATCCTGACTTTTCCCAAACACTTTTCCTCAACGGAACAGCATCTTTCAACCTTTCATGTATGAATTATGACCGCCTCAGTCAGGATTATTTTTCCAAGTGTTTTTATTGCTCTTTAGGCATAAAAAAACAAGATATTAATTTTAGTTTTTTATTTCTTCAGTTTTTTCAAATAGATATTTATATGTCCACGCAGGTGGACAGCGTGTTCAACTGAAGAAATGTTTATTTAATAAACAAATGAATAAAATTACATATAAAGAAAGAAAATGTGCATACATATCCAAAACACCATTTAGGAATACTCTCTATTTGACTCTCCTGTATAGAGCACATGGAATACATGGAAAGAGCAGCCTACACACACCACTGGCCTAAAGTTAGACTGTCCGTTAGTGTGTTACAGTAACTTCATACACTGACCACAAATATAAATGCAACACTTTTGTTTTTGCTCCCATTTTTCATGAGCTGAAATCAAAGATCTAAGACTTTTTCTATGAACATAAAAGGCCCATTTCTCTCAAATATTGTTCACAAATGTGTTTAAATCCGTGTTAGTGTGCACGTCTCCTTCGCTGAGATAATCCATCCACCTCATAGGTGTGGCACATCAAGATGCTGATTAGACAGCATGATTATTGCACAGGTGTGTCTTAGACTGCTCACAATAAAAGTTCACTCTAACATGTGCAGTTTCATCACACAGCACAATGCCACAGATGTTGCAGGGTTTGAGGGAGCGTGCAATTGGCATGAATTCAATGTTCATTTCTCTATATGGTGGTCACACCAGATACTGACTGGTTTTCTGAACCCCCCCCGTTCAGTGCCTAATAATGTCTCTTTAAGATAAAACTGCACATGTTAGAGTGGCCTTTTATTGGGACCAGTCTAAGAAACCTGTGCAGTAATCCTGCTGTCTAAGGATTGGCAAGGTATTGATGAGCGACTGGTAGTTTTTGTCTGTCTGTCTGCCATCTTGGTTTTGAGAAATGTATCTTGTACTTACAACAGCTTGCCATTGAGTAGCAGTGTATGGGATGATACAATAGCCTTCACTTTAGTGGCTGATGTGCCAAACACCATCAAAACCCATGCATAGACAAGAAAACAGCTTTTGAATAGCTGTCCACTGTAGTGACCTCTATGCATGAAAGGGTTAAGCAGCTTTTACTTAATCAGCAGTAAACCGCTCTGCGCCGGCTGTGCCAATGCTTTCCTGTGCAGAGTTACCCTTTGCGCGGCGCACGAAATTGCCACCGAGCGCTGCTCTCAACGTTTAAATTATTTCAACTTTGACCTTGATTGTCGCAACCAATGAGCCACAACCAATGAGATGACAGCTGTATGAAGCATATCCAGAGCGACTTACAGTGAACTAAGTACAGGGACAGTCTCCCTGGAGCAACTCGGGGTTAAGTATCTTGCTCAGGGGCACAATGGTGGCACCTGGTATTGCACTCACCCAACTCAACTCATTTTGAGAGCGAACACAAAGATTACGTTGGGAAACCTTTAAGTGTTTTTGAGAGAAAACGTGATGAACTCAAGAAACAAATGATGAAGGCGCCATCACAGTTTTTTTCACCGGGGGAAAATGCGAAGGCTACAGAGGCATCATACAGGGTATCCCTTCTCATCTAACAGGTAAACCTCATTCGATAGGTGAGAATTGAGTCAAACCAGCTGCCAAGATCATGACTCATTTATTGTTTGGGGAGAAAGCAAGCGACAACATTAACAGGGTCCCCCTCTCCAATGACACTGTCCAGCGGCGAATAACAGCCATGGCTGAACATGTGAAAGATCAGCTGATCACACGTTTACGCCAAAGACAGTTTTTCACACTGCAACTGGACGAGTCGACTGATATCGGGAATGAGGCAAATCTGCTGTGTTTTGAAAGGTACATTTATGCTACATTTAATAATTAACTTGTGTTTATTGTTAAATCCCTGTTGAACTTGGACCTGCAACCATAGTGTTAGTATTTTTGAAAATCCACAGCGGAAGTTTGTGTCGTACTAAATGTGGTGCATTTTGTGTATCTTGCTGAGGGTACGTTCACTCTGACACTCAGTAATAAATGTAGACTACGCTTCATTTGATGTGTACAATCTATCAGCATTTACCGTTGTTGGAAAAATATACCCACAAAGTCAGGATCAAAATCAAATAAGAGTTTTAATCAATATTCTTGCAAGAAAGAGCAGAGTTATACAGAAACAAGATGTACAAACTCTCACACGTAAGCTTGTAAGACTGCCGTGTGCTGCTCAGAGGAGTGAATCCTCTGCTGCGGTATTTATACTACGTTCAAAAGTCAGGAGGTAGTTCAGGTCAGTCCCTCTTTTGTTTACACAACATGGTGGTTTGCAGGAGACAGATGGTCTTCTTATCTGGAGTTAAATTGCATATGAACGAAATGCTTGTAGAATCCGTAGTTGTATTTGTATTGTTGGTTTAATGTGTGAAGGAGCGATATAGAGAAGCTCACATGAAGCTCATTATTAGTCATTTGTAATATATTGTTGGAGTGGTAATCAGGCCTATTGTTTTTGGATATTTGGAGAGTCAGGTGGTCCGTGAGTGTTTTTTTTATTGGTTAAGTGGTCCTTGGTCTGAAAAAGTTTGAGAAACACTACACTAGACCATCACCACCCTAGCAGGGGAGGTAACCATAGAAACAAAATAAACTAGCTGCCTTCATCGCAAGGCTCTGCACCCGACCTCTCGGTGAGTGGTGAGAACATTTCCTATCATGTGAAGGCAGCTTTAAACCCTCCGTGCCTGGTGAACACCCTCATCTGCCCAACTTCATGACTCCTGATTGTGATGCAGGCAGGTGAGTAGTCTCCGAGCCCAAACTGAGGTAACCTTGATTTTAGAAAGACATTATATAGCCTACTGTATATAACCCCTTTTTTGTTTTTGGTGAAATGGATCCCGGTCAGGTGAATATCAAAAGGTATCTTTTCCACAAACGGTATTGATTACACAGAGAGCCTACTTTAGAGTCATGGCCAGTTTTGTAGTTAGCTTCTGTTTCACTGGTTTACATTGATCCAACTGATTTCCCATACAGAGCTCCTTTTATTATGCTGAGAGTTTAGAGAATTTCTTGGTCTATTATAAACTAAATGAGTACCTATCCCTGAAATTAGAACACCTTGCTAATTATTTCAACAAGGTAAAGAAAATGTTTGGTCAGCATTCAAAACCTTTACCTCTAATGGAGTTTTGACAATGAGCATTGTGGCTAAGAGCACATGATGATGTTGTTGAATGCAAACAAAATAAAAAGTTAATTCATATCTCTGTTAAACTACTCAAGTAGCTTAAACGATAAGAGAAAACCTTAGTGTCATGTTTCAGCTCGACTTAAAATGTTTGTTCAAGGCTCGTGAAACAGACACAGGCTTATTAAGGGCGTGGACTTCATTCCCCTGTTCATGTTATTAATGCAAATTGAGCAGTTTAGGGCTGCAACTGGTGATCATTTTCAATTAACCTATTATTTGTATGATTAAATCAATCAGTCAAACCTTTTAAATTTCAGAAGAATAAACGCAGAATGCCCATTACAATTGCGTAGGGGCATAAGTTGTCCTCTTTGAATAGTTTATTTTGTCTGACCAACAGTACAAGACCAAAATAGATTTAGTTTCCTCCTTTAAAAGAAAAACTAAAATGTAACAATATACATTTACAGTTCATGTTATACTTCTTTCTTGATGCTACTGTTGCCTGAAATGTTAATTTCAGAGCACCAGAGGGCAATAGAAAACGGTTTGTTTCAATAAACTCTTCCCACAAGCATGGCCCATCACTGTGTAGTATGTTTGAGCTACCTGCAGCTCAGGTAATGCAGCCATTTTCAAAAGACAGAAAGATAAGATCTATTGTGATTCAGTAAGTACAGATTGTTGCAAGTGGGTCTCCTACGCTTCTATCCATAAAATCTTTCAATGACTGTCATCGCTGAGTGTATGCATGTTTTACCTGAGTGTAGTCTGCTTTGAGAGGTGGGTTTTCTCGTAGTTCAGGCTCTGTGTACTCATTGTTTACATAGTAACCAATGCGGATGAACTCCTGTCCACGGTAGGTGCAGGTTATAAGGACAACAGTCACTCCTACAGCGTCACTCTCTGGAATCAGCCCTGTGTTAGGAGCATCAGCCTGGGGGGGGAACCAAACTAAGTAAAGCAAATGCATTTACCAAGTTTTCTTTGGTTTTCAGTCCTAGTATTCTCTGTGGTCTAGCTGTATGAGTTGAGAGGTGACATGTGACGAGCTTACTTACCTGAAACACAAACATATGTCTGCCAGCCGGTACCGGGCCAACTAGAACAGAGTCAAGAACCTGGTCGTATTCCTCGCTCTCAGCTGAACCGACATAGATGATCTTCCACTCCAGATCTGACATCATACACAACATTGAGACTTAAAAAAAGGTGAAAAGAATAACATCTTCAGTGTATTAACAATGCTCGATTCTCCTCTCAGACTTGTGTGTGTATTAGAACCATTCAAAACTAAATGAGTGCCATGGTGTTCCAAACAGTGCAGTGTAAAAATGTAAAAAGTAGAATCGGTGCAATCCTAAAATGGTATCTAGTCAATGGTTATGTTTTTTTAAAATATCTGCTCTGAGACTTCTGCCACCACCACAATAAATGAGATACATCTCGGTGACATATCCTAAGAAACATCACAAAATACCAGTTTCACAAATGGCCAAATATCAACAGTAACAAATAATGGACTGATATTACTTCACATGAGTTGATACTGAAAGTAAGCATCGTGTTACGAGTGCATCTCTAGACAAAAGTGGTTTAATTAAAGGTCTTCAACCACGATTACAAACAAAAAACTGTCTTTTTTACATTTAAATAAAAGCCCTACAATTAATTTAGTTATATTGGTTGATGCCACTAAATATTTCCATGGTATACATACAGTTAATGTCACCAGAGGTTAACCGAGTGCTTGCATTACCAGTATACTGTCAGTTTCCAGTTTATTAAGTACTTATGTTATTAAGTAATGTGGTCCTGCAATAGACCATCCTTCATGAGGGTTATGTTCAGTTTGTGTTGAAACTGTTTTAGAGTTGATTCAACTGTATGGTATGATCCCTTGGGAGGAAGTAGTTTGCAGTGCTGTTGAAATGAATTGCGTTACACTGAGGTGTTTCTATTATTTTGTCCAACCCATTTAATCAAAGAGGATAGGGGACAATAACATAAATACCTCTCTGTATTATAAAATACAGAACTGAACACTATAGCCTTCATGAAGGTAGCATTTATTGCAGGACTGTTGTATTTATACTGCATTATTGTTAGCCAAGTGTACCTAATAAACTGGCAACTGAGTATACGTGCTACCGCTTCCTTGTTGTCTCTGCTCGCGGTTCGCGGCAACTCGTTCAGCTTGTCTGTTACTACAGTAACGTAAGGTGAACAACCAATCAGCTTCTCGGGAAAAACTCCAAGAACCAATCACTGCATGCAAGAGGCGGGGCCCTGAGCACAAACGCGCCAGCGCCAATTTTCAATAAATTGACAAATGATATATCACGAACATTGATATATCCTCAAAACCTCCAAGGTGCTTATCAACGACTTACGATCCACCCCATCTATCTGCAATGTATAAGTTACAATATAAGAAGAATGCGACCAGAGAAGTAGCTACCACTCTAGCTAACATACCACAAAGAATACGATAACATGCTAGCTGAAACTAATACCCACCTTCTGGCAAATCCTCCATGCATTCAAACGTTATTTCAAACTGAAACGGATTTCCAAATGGGCTCGGGTTGTCCAGCACAGCTACATTTAACACTTGTACTTTAGCCATAGCGATATCTTCGGAGGCACCTCGACCTGGAACACTAGTTTAGCTTTTGCTCTTACGTGAACAAAGTTGAATGAGTATCGACTCACTCGGCAATTCAGAATCGCTGTGTTCCCGGGTTGTCTCGCACGACTTGACGTTGCCTGTCGTTAAAGTTAAGTTTTTTTCTTCTCAGACCAAAAAGACCCGACGGCGGCTGGTCTACTACAGGAAGTACGTCACTTTCTTCTTCTTCGCCGTCTCTATTTCTGGTAACTGGCAACACGCTGCATCGTGGCACGCTGCTGCCCCTGAATGTTTATTTTTTAAACAACAGATCATAATCCGGAAACCTAGAAACAGCTCACGTGGGACCATGAAACAGTACATATGAATAATAGCTCAAATGTGTCAGAAGGGACATTTTGAAGTGTGGATTGGGGTAAAATGGGATAGTTTTTGTCACTTACTGAGGTTAGAAAATACAAATTAGGGTAACTGGACAGACTACACCCACTCAACAGTAGAGGTCACATAATATGCTAAATGTATTTTTACATGACATTTGTGAGTGCTAAGCCTCAGATGAAGCCAGTTAAATCACGACAGTAGTAGGGTTGAGAGGTTAGATGTGAGTAACTGTCTGCTCCGGTGATCCATGCCACTGTGTGTGTACATACGCAGCAGTATTGTGTGTGTGTAGCTTTACTTGACAAACTGCCTGAAAGTAAACTCCACGTGAAAAACGTCAAACTACAGAATCTTTCAAATTTTCAAATCTTCAAATCTTTAAAACAGTGATTCCTTTACTTGGCAAATTGTGTAGCTTTGGTGGACGTTAGCACCCAGTCGCTAACTTGCTCAGACCGGTGTTGTATGGGGAAGCTCAGATCAGCTAAAATAACGTAATATATGTTGTCTTTAGACTTTTGCACTGTGTTTACGATTAGCGTAAATTGATTGACGAAATGTTACTGGACCAGACTCTCCTTAAACAAACCATCAGAGGAGAAGCAGCATCACTGTAGGATGACGACTGTGACCTGAGCGCTCCATTACCAGCTGACATAAACTACAGAAACCCTTTACTCTGATGGAGGACATAATCTGGACAGTTTACATCAAAGTTTTTGCTTTGCTACTTTTTGAATTATGTGTACCCAATTTATATTTCAACGTCATTGTCTAAGTACTTTATTTTTAAGGAGAGTTTTATTTTATTTGATCTAAAATGAATGATCATGTAGTATTAGATAAATATAACACGTTCTTTCTCAAAGACTTTATGTAATTACAGTTTAAACAGGTGATAGTAAAAGTCATGAATATAGAAGGGTAAAAATGTACTGAATGTAATCCTAAACTGCAGGTCGTAAATACTGATTGTAAGCAACACAACACATTTATCTGGTTCAAATTAAAACTATATTACAGTGTTGAGAGATGACAGTATGAATTATACAATGTTCTCTACAGTATTTTTGAAAGGCGATCAAATAGATAATCTGCAGCATAATTGACAATAACTGTCTGACAAGTAAAACACTCTAAATGACTGTGAAATCTTTTTACAGTACAGTCGTCACAGTAGCTGCAGATACTTAAGTTACTAAACAGTTTTCATATAAAACCAGTAATTCCACCTCCAGTAATGTTGACATGGTACAGGATAAAGTCTATTCCAACATGTTGCTGCCTCATTATGGTGAGTGTCACTGGTCTGATGTAACTAATGTGTGGTCAGGAGGACAGTAGCTAACGTCTCAGTAATCACTATACTATTACATTGATCAGGTGTATTTTATACCAGATACATACTCTACACGTAGCTACAACCTGTAATCGTTTTTGCAGCTGTTGTTAATTTCTTCCCGAATTTCAAATTTGATTCCTGCTGTGTGAAGTTTTTGGTTTAGAAACTTTTACTTTGGTTATTATTCACTGTAGAAGTTCTGAACTCCGTGTAGTTTTACACGTTTTACAGCGAGTCTCTCCGGCTGCTGTAAAACGACAAGTGATTGACAGCGTAGACCAGGAAATGCTGACCAATCAGAAAGAGACAGGCGATGAACCAGAGCTCTTCAGACAGAGGATGAATACAGCTATATTCAGGCAGACAGTATGAGAACAAGAATACGTTTTTGGAACATTACAACATGTAAACATGTTCTAGTATAAACCCAAAATACAAAAATGAACCTGAAAAGTTGCATAATATGTGACTTTTAAGATGTGCTTTTCACTGTGAACAAGCAATTTTCATGCTCAACCAATTCAACCAATAAAACAGCATTTTCAGCGATACATAGTTGAGTGTTTCTCTTTTTGTCGCTGCTTTTACAATAGTTTAAAATGCCTGCTTTATTATTGCTGCAGTTGTCATTTATCTATATGAGCTGTCATATATTCTGAATCACAACCGATTTGGAATTTATTCTTTCTATGCATCGCTCCACTGAGCTCAACATTATTAATCTTTACTATAACCAACATAAAAGTAATCACTGTTTTCCCAATTGTTTACATGACTCACAAAAAAAACACAAAACACAGAAAATGAGATTGAGAACATTTCATTTTAATGATTACAATGCAACATTGTAAGCACTTATATCTCATAGCAATGAACATTTTACATGATGCAAAATTAAAACAATGACAAAAAACATTTTAGTTCCTTGAGTTTCACTACTGCTGACATCCAAAGAGGTCGTACTGCTGGACCATCTCCTCCAGGCCCAAACACACAGGTCTGTGTTCGTCAATTTGACACTCACCATCTGTGGGCCAGTACTCGATCCAGGTTCTTTCTCCGAGAATATACTGAAACCTGAGGAGAGCAAAGTAAAAAATGCATTAGATGTTCATGTGACCAGCTATCTATAACTCTGTAACATAACATGAAAAAGCCTCTTCCCTCCTTCTGTACAGTAAAACATCTTTAAATGCACACACCACACACATTCAGATTCACACAAACTTACGATTGATGTTGGTCATCTCTGTGAATATCTTGTGATGTGCCCATGATAAGGAAGGTTTTGCCTGTCACCAAATCTAAAGACTCCCTGCAGTGCGGATAACTGAGGAATGTGCGAAGTTTATTCAGAGGACCCACATCAGAATTTCCTGTAATTTAAATATGGGAGAACAGAGAAAAAGCAAAGATTAAATGCAGAGCTAAAGGTGCATCACAACACATGAGTGTTATATTCTCACATATTCCCAGTGAGATCATATTTAAAGGAATAGTTGGATGTTTTGGGAAACACTCTTATTCTGTCATGTCCCGTCAGATTATTTAATGTTATGTCATGTATTTATGTTATAGTTGAATTCATGTTCAGTGTTTAATGTCTCTCAGGTCACGTTATGTTAAGTAACCGTCACTCCTGTCTAGTATCATCTTGCACTTCCTGTCTTGTTTTGAAACTTTCCTTTCCCTCTCGTTCCAGATCACTTAACTTCCTGCTTTTGTGTGTTTTCCCGCTTCTGTGATCGTCTGCCTCGCCCCTGATTGATGTCACCTGTGTCCCCTTACCTCATGTATAAAGAGTCCTGTCTCCCCTTGTCTTGTGCCAGTTTGTCTTGTAAAACTAATCAAGTGTATGGTTGTTGTTCATGGATCATTTTGGATTAAAAGATCTTTTTGTTTGAATGTCAGACACTTTTTGAGTCGTGTATTTTGGATCCTGTGTTTTTTCGTGCCGTGGTTCGCGACATATTCGCATTCTTGCCAAGAGTTAGATTGATACAACTCACAAATAAAATATGGAAACATTGAGCCTGGGTCTGTCTAAAGGTTACGAAATCTTCCTACCAGAACATCTAATTTTGTTTGTTTAATCTGTACAAAAAAGTAGTGGACCATCACATTTGGCCTACAAACTTTAATGAAACCAGCCTTCTCATCTAACTGCCTGAAAGACAGCAAATAAGCACATTACCCAAAATGTTGAACTTTTAATTTCAATGGCCAATCGTTTTTTCTGTCTGACTGGAAACACCATTGAGATTCAATGTGGCCCATAACACTTCAGAAAGAGGAAAACAAAGTGTTATGTCACCTTCACCTTTAACATTAACACCTGCACATTAGATACATCAGGGGGTATTACATTTTAGGCAGTCTAAAGATAGACACCCACCTTCTTTGATGATTTGCACTACCCGCATTGTGTAAACGTCCGTGGACAAACCGTCTGTATACTCTTCCAGTTTCACTTTGTACACTGAGGACAAAGAAGTCGTACATTGTTAGCTCACCTGCTCCACCTTGTTCTCTCACTCTCTTAGACTTACACCAACATACATTTTGGAGTCCATTTTCACTTTCTTACCAAAATCTATTTTGCTGGTCTGTGTACTCTCACAGACTTTAGCTGTGCGCTGATCATTGCTGATTTTTTCCTTCTTCTGCATACTGCAGTTCTCTGGAAATACACAATTGTCACAAAGTAATTACACAACTGATGACCAGATTAAATAAGCATATGTGGATGAATGCGGATGAGTTGATGGGTGAGTGCAGCTGTATTTAAGTCACAGTTTAAGAAATGTTAGCCAATTATTCTTTAGGTGGACTGCAACTCTGATCCTACGGGATCCTGCAGGTGTTTGTTGCCTCTGACAAATCGTTCTAATGATTATGTTTCAATCTGGTGATTTTAATGTAAAGAAAATTCCACAAAAATCTCCTTCAGCAGATCTGAAACAGGCTCTTCACTCACAAGCAGTTCAACTCAGCCTGAGAAAATGGATTTATCTCGTGAATCTGACAGAATAATCCTGGTTTGACGCTTGCCGTGTGGCTGCAATGGTGGTGTGGTCTGTCGGTGAGTGAAATATCTCAACAACTAAATTATTGAGTTCGATCAAATTTGGTAGAGATCCCCATAGTTCTTAGACGGGGAATTCTAGTAACTTTGGTGATCCCTTGAGTTTTCCACTAGCGCCACCATGAGGTTGATATTTGACATTTCTCAACATTTTGACCATCACGTTTTCCTAAGGGTACATAGTTATTACTTTTGTGATGCCCTGACTTTTAAAGTGCCATCAACTTTGTATTATCGTTTATGCAAACACCTGAAAACAAATGGAATTTCCATTAGCGTGCTAACATGCACTAGCAAGGCTGTCGACTCCTAATCTTGTTTCTCCGCCCCAACCTTTTTGAGGTGCAATAATAAATTGTTGCGGTTTAAAGACATTTCAGGATGAAAAAACGATTGATCAATGCTGTTTGAAGCACAATGTTAGTGTTCCTTCAAGAGTTTCAGATATTACAAATGAATGTTTACAGTGGATGGATTAGGCCAGTTTGACGTCATCCTGTTTACCTTCAGCACATGTGCATTCATCATTTCTACAGAGCCGCATTAGCTGCCCAGCTTTTCTCTCTGGATGGTAGAACTTCACACAATGTGTTTCTGCAATGGGATAGAAAGACATCAGAAAATGTACAATAAACACTTTGAAAATGTGACAATGAAAATATAATACTGCCTGCTTATCCACATTGTTATCTACATATATTGGCAGCAAAGTACATGAATGTTTCTCTAAGACTCACGGTCATAGTATTCATAGACAGACACAGCAGCTGGTTGTAAGACGCCCACTTTCATCGTCTGATGGACCCTGAAAGTGATCTCTTCTGGAAATGTGTGAGAAACCTGTTGACAAAGGTGAGATAGAGATAAATACACAAAGAGCAAGGCAGAGAGGAAAAGTACAGAGGAAACAATGATGTCTTACCTTGTCCAGGTAGATGATGAGTGAGCCTTTTTCTGACAAGTCCATGTTCATCTCATATTTTGCAATAGTGCGGGCGCGTCCTTTGGACAACTACACACAAAACACACATTGTAAGACAATTTTCTAAACCATAAAACACATGTTGTTTCTCCTGATCATAAACACTGACTGGTGCACTGCATGTGGATATGTGCGTCTGTAAAAGTTCTTACTAAGTCCAGGTCATTTTTGTTAACGGTGAAGCCGGTGAGCAAGCCAATATCCAAGATTGCCATGGGTGCATCACTGTTCATGTCCTTATACCTATGCACAGAATGGGCAGAATTAAATAACGGCGTTAAGACAAGAGAAAGAAAGCAAAGCAAAGCGCTAACAGAAACAGAAAGGGTAATGTAGAGGCCATAGCTGGTTAGAACATATTCTGAATAAATGTTACTTCTTGATTGTACTTACAAAACATCTATTCTCAGCCTGTATATCTTCTCCTCCTCGTCCATTTTCTCTGCAGGAGAAAAACATTGTATTGAATTTATTTGTTTCTCATGAGGTAAGGTAGCACAAACTAATAAAATGACAACACATAGAGAGCAACAAATTACCTGGGAGGAGCTGCACTGACAGGTTAAACCTCTGACAGTCACTCACCTTCTCTTTAGGCAGAGCGTAATACAGCGACACCATCTGTCACATAGAGATGTGCAATATGTGAGTCCACACGAGGTTACAAAGGTGTTTGGTCAAATCTTAATTTCAAAAAGGACACATCAATAATCAACAGATAATACAACTCAGAACATAAAATACCAAACTATATTGTACTTACTGTCACTGTTGCCTCTCCTGTACCCGTGGCAGTCACTTGCACATTCTGGTTTATATCATTGATCTGTGGGAATATTAATACAAACACACACAGTCAGGGATCAGCAGATATTTATGTACAAAGATAGATTCCTCTCAATATTATATATGCGAACAGATCGACAATCCGTGTGTGAATGTGTAATCTGTAAATACTAGTGCGGTGCTCGTTGGGTTTCAAAGTTAGTTATGCACTCTTGTACGGTAGCAACTCTACAGTCTGCGCATCATGAGTGCAAAAGCTCCCATGAAGATGTTATGGCCTCAATAAAGTCAAAGCCCCATTACATGTGTATGCCCCAGATTTGATGAAACCTTTAAAAGGAAGTGGAAGTTCAGACTGGCCGACATCATAGACCAGGGATACTATTTTGTTTAGGGGGCCACATCTTCAGAAACCTCAGGGCCCGGGGGCCGGACATTGTCCTGAGCTAATATTCTCGGGGGAGTAAATTGACCCACTCGACCTCTCTCTGACCTAATTTGGGAAGCATGTTTGATATACATTCCAGATGTAACACATACTTTTCCTGAAAACAAAGAAGAAAGATTTATGCTCCTCACCCTGGGACGCCTGGTTAAGTTTTAAAATGGGGGAGCAAACTTGGAAAGATACATAATCGCGGGGGTGTCTGGGGTTCGTTGGCCAGAAAAAATTAATTGCGCAGTAACCGTTCAGGCAGAGAGTGGTACTGTAGTACGGGAGACTGCGAGAGCCTTTCAAATCAAAATGATAATACATTCAGATGAAGTTCTGTTGATGAGGGAAAAGCTGCTAAAATAAGGAAGACATCACAGTAACTGTAGGAAGCGCTGTGTTGCCTCAAAGCGGTGTTAGCGAAAGGAATGTCACTCTCACCCGGCTGCTCTTCCCTTCTGTCCATTTCACGTTAATGAGAAACACGACGGTGTCCAATAAGAGGACCTGGATACTTAAAATAGTGCTTTAACACGTGCTCTTTTTTGGATTGTGTGTTTGCCGAATTACAGGAAATGTTTGGAGAGATTTAGAAAAAGATGGTAAAGGTAATTGAATTGGTGATTTGAGCAGCATTGTTTATTCCCATGTTATTTTTCAACAGAGTACCAATGTTTGTGTTTATGTTTTGATTTTCAATCTGTTCACACAAACACTATTGAGACAAATCTTTCTCCACATTTATGAGCCGCTGTGAGTTTGTGTTGTGTGTGCTCACTTTAGATGTTCTTGTGGCATAGTGCGCCTGGTTGAAGTTGTACCTCTCAGGCTTCGACTTGCCCGGCAACAAAATGTCCACGTTCAGATCATACTGTGGTTCTTTAGCACTGGCCCAGTACTCTGATATAGCCTGGTACACTATTATGGTAGCCTACAGAGAGAACGAGTGAGAAAGGGGGAGAAAAAAAAAAAGTCTTAGAACAAATATGTTGAATATGAAGCTAACATAAGATGGAGGTACAATATCAAGATGGACAGAAGGGTCTTTGTTACCTGCGTTGAGCCATAGCCTCCGCCCACCTTCTGCTGTTTGTTGAACCATCTCACAACAAGTCTGGCGTCGTCAAAGGCCTTTTTTAACAGAAGGAAAGTAAATGATTTAAATTTTCTGTTGATGACGATGCATTGGATTTATAAAATAACCTTTTTATATAGTATATATATATATAGGGATGTCCTCAGTCTGTAGGTTTCTGTTTATTTATCTGACGCTTGCTGTATATGGCACATGAAGAATTTCTGAAGGGTCAAATAACTCTATCCATCCATCTAGCTGGTACAGTCACACTTTAGGTTGTTAACTGCCAGTTTCCAGAGCCAAATTACAAATGGAAAAATATGGTTATTTAAAAAGTGTAAAACTTCACTGACACTACTGTGAGACACATTTCCATGACTTTGTTTCCAAACCCTCTGCTCTTTTAGTAAAGTAGCATGGGTGAGGACTAAGTTTTCTGTTTTCTGCAGTGTAACATAGAGAAGGGGGACATGCTCACCTTGGCCCTGACCAGAGCGAGAAGGGCGTAAGCTGTGGCCTCCAGGGTGAAAACACGCCCCTTAGGTGTCGGCCAGTGGGACAACTCTGAGGAAGACACAGAATATATTTTATTACTATGCTGTACCTCAAGCAAGCTAAACTCACTAATAATTCCCAAATCCTTCATCTTAGAATATTAATGTTGTAGAAATAAAATACATAAGAAGAAAGTAAAGTGTGCTCACTTTTAAGAATTTGAAAAACAATTCTATCCTTGTTTAAGACATTTTGTCCTTAAAAGCAGAGATTTACATGAGAGCCCGACTGAGAAAGGATTTTTAGAGGCAAATACCGATATCGATATTTGAGAGATACAAATATCGGATATTTGGTTTAAACACTTAACATAAACAAGCATTTCTAATAAAGGTCCCTTGAATTTGTTATTCAAAAAACGTTACCATTATGTACTGAGTATGACGTTATATGGCTGAAACATAACATTGTCAGTGTCATTGTCAATCTATGTAAATCAGACACATAGTTTCTAAATGAGCTCAAACATATCTTTGACATTTCTGTACTGAGCGAACATCTTCCCATAATATCGACCGTACCAATGTGTTGGCGGGGCTCTAATTATTTATGGCTGAGTACTATTTTTGTATGTATATACAACAACATAGACTCTGTTTCTGAATATTAGTTTGAGAATATTGCTACGGGACGTCACCTGGGGAAACAAACTTGTAGAGGATCTCGCGGTTCATTTTGTTTTCATTGGCCAGGGCATATGATGTCATGGCAACAGCATAAGGGTTGGTGAGGCTGGGCAGACGTCTTTCCAGATAGGCCACTGCTTTGTCTATACTGCCTGGTAGACTCTGTACCGAAGGAAAAGAAAGGAAGGAGGGAGAAAGGTGAAGAAAGGGGAGAACGGTCAGATAACAGTATTTTCAATATCCACTTCTCTTCAGGAATGTTGTAACATTTGATCCTGGACAATAGCTGTCCGCTCTCTTACCCTCTTCTCACTGTTACTATTGGCATGTAGCGGCTAGAAATGGTGGGTAGAAATGCAAGCTGGGTTTTGTCAACCTGTGAAATGAGGAGTCCATTGTTTCAAAAATGATGAAATTTCAAGTAGTATACCTGCCCCTGTCATTATTGAAAAAGGCATGAGCCATGTGAGAACGGAAAGCTTGACAGGAGCAAAGGTTGTATGTCAGAAAGTGGACATAGTCACTGTGACGTCAGCCATTGGTTTGTGGACTACAGTTTTTAAGCCTCAAACAGTCTTGTCATTTTGGCCGATGCCATCTTGGTTTTTTTTGCAAACAGAAGTGACACGAAAGGGGGGAGCGAAGCACAACCAAGCACTGAACAAGACATTTTTAAGCAACCAAAATGTTACAATTAACTTTCATGAACTGAAAACACACTGTGAAAGTGTTAAAGTTCTAAGATGAAAACACAGTTAACACCCAAACCTGACAACACTGTGTGGTAGTGACTTGTCAATTACAAGGTAGCCACACCCTAAATCATACCCAGCTTCATCGTCTATTTTACTCATAATTTACTAAATGAAACCGTGCTGTATTGCAGAAGACTTGACACTAGCGATCGAGACCATGAACTCATCAGGAAAATATTTACTGAGATAACAAATCAAGTGAGCAGAAGGTCATCTTCTCAGAGACTTCTATACAATCGGACTTCTTTTTGCAACCAGTTAAAATCGCCCCTGCTGGATATTAGATATAATGCAAGTTTATGGCACCTCCGCATTTGGCTTCACTTTTGTTTGCCGCTTGGACAGGAGCAGCAACAAGCGCCAGCTTTAGAACAGGAATATTTACAGCTTTGCAAACGGTGAGTGGCTTCATAGTGGTTCAGTCCTTCAGGAAGCTTTGTTTTTGCGCATCAGTTGCGTGTAGACAGTAAATGAAGAGATAAAAGACATAAGGAAGAAAGAGAAAATATTGTATGGAGATGAGGTACTCACATTAACAGTGGCAGCACATAGAGCGCTTGACTCCTGCATAGCAATGAGAGTGAAGGCCGTCATGGAGGCATCTGAATCTGAGCCGCGTATATCACCCTACACACACACACACACACACGTATTTATTTATATAAGTTTAAGTCAAAGACATGTAATTGCTTTCATCGTTAATAGCTATTTTTGAAGCACAAAGATGAAGAATAGATCAAATCAGTGCGCTCACAATCATCTCTCCGTGGGACACTTTTCCAATTTCTCTAAACAAGCCGTCAGGTAGCTGGGCATTGAGAATCAGAAACTTGATGGCATCACAGATGTGTGGGCTTTGCACTGCCACCAGACTGTTGGCCATGGAAAACACCTTGGCAACATAGGCCGTCAACCTTAGAGGACAGGAGAAGATATGATAGTTTAATTTCATTTATTTGCACATTAAATACATCATTGTCACATTGTTAGAATTCAAGTTACAGGAGGATGTGCACACACTTATGTGAGTTTGAATGCCTCACCAGGTGCTACTTTGGTGTTTTGTCCACACAGAAAAAGACCCATCGGTCTTCCGGAAGACAAGCTGATTTTTGTAGCCTGGACACCAATAAAAACACACAATCTTTTTACAAGTTGCCATTCAACGGTCTACTGAATCTTATCCATTAGAAGCCAATTCGGGGAGTCCTGTTAGATTTCTTTCTGTGATTATAGCATCTTTCAAATTATTCTGCAAAAAGACAATCCTGGTGAAAACTTCTATAGTCTTGATTCTATGTGTTGCATTGAGACCATTAATTATCAGTGACCCCAGCTTGGATCTGTGGGGCAGAGGTAGCGTGCATTCCTGTTTTTTTTAATTGTAGAACTTCTACAATGTCAGAAAATGTCAAATCCTACGCAGAGGGGCATCAATATGTTTCTGGTATCTGTACCAATAAATCTGTGAGCCTACCGGTCTTGATGTGTTGGATGGCTTCGCTACGTTTCTGAAAGCCTACAGTTTCCCACTGGTTAGTTTTGTCCAAATATGTGGCTGCAATGACAGGTAGGGTCATGTGGATCATGTTCTGCTCTCCACAGCCTGAGGGCTGGTAGATCAGAGACCCCATAGATGTCCCACTAACAGCGTTCTCCACTAGGGCAGCAACTTGTTCTCTCCCTGCATGCACACAGGCAAACAGAAAAAACAAAACGTTACAAATTAACAGGAAGAAACAACTAAGCAAACATGCAAAGGTCCCCCACGAACCAGTGAGGTAGTCATTTCCTAATAAGAACAATACTAATTTACACCAATGCAGAGTTCATTGCACAGGCAGTGTATCACATAACATGCACACGTACAACATTATATCCCACCTGTCACCGAGATCTGTGTGCTCGTAGGTGAGTCTGGAACCAAATTCTTCTTAGGAATTCTACTGTTGAGAGTTTCTTGTTGTGTACCATCTAAAGGGAGAAACAGTGGGCAAGTTGGGGGATCAATTAGGAAGTGATAAAACATAATGTTAGTAAACTACTAAATAATGTAGCAATTTAATTTGTAACTCACCTACACCTTTAGTGGTGGGGTCTATAGTTATAATCTGAGGATATTTAATCAATACACCTTCAGACTGAAAAAACAACAGTTAGGACAAACATTAGAAATCACAATTACTTTTCTTGAATGTGATTTGATTTCACTCTCAAGCAAGTGGCTGCAGACAACGTCCCAGCTGAACATCAGTCCAAACTGGTTACAACTGCCTGAAAGTAGCCGCACATACATTCTAACCATAATGTTACAGACCTGAGATGAAATGTTAAGTTTGAACGGAGTAGTTTCCTCCAACAAGAGAAGAATTCTAATATAGTGTAAAAAAACAAACTCTAAAGGTACTGTATGGGTCTCTTTCTCTTACCACCACCCGCAGCTCCTTCAAGATTCCATCATTGAGCGACGAATCTTTAACAGCTGCTTTGACCTCAATGTTGTATTGTCCTTTTTTCATGGGAATAATGATGAAGGGTACAGATCGTGTACTTTGGGGCCCAACTTTGACCTCCTGACGATACCTCCCACGCTTAGAAGCTGAACTGCACACATTGTCCTCCTCAATCAGATCCACACGCACCTTGAAAACAGGACAGAGATGGAGAAAGAGACTGAAGTATGTGTAGTTGATCAAAGATAAAGACGATCATTGAGGATATATCACCTAACAATGATGCATCCCTAATTTGAACATTTTACAACTTTACATTGTTTAATACAGGGTCAATTTGATCTTGATAATGAAGAACACTGTAAATATTACAGTAAGGTGTACCCAGTTCTGGGATCGTCCACTACATCAAAGACTAGAGAAAAGATTTCATTCATTGTCTTTTTGGCCCTTTTGTTTGCAAACTCCTGAGAAACATATCATGGTCTCATTGGCTTTGGTGTGTATCACAAGAGCAGAGAAACACAGACTTACGGTGACAAGATCGGGGCTATAGTTGTGCAGGATTGCCTTAACTTCCAACTGCTCTCCACGGACAGCAGAGTACGGCAGCTTGAGATCAATGAAGAAGTCTTTCCGAACAATTACCTCTAATGGATCGGCAACACAGATTCCTTTAAGATGAGAGGGACAAAAAAACAAGTGAGAAAGAGAGAGAGAGAGAGAGAGAAAGGTGTAAGGAATGGAAGAGGTTTAAGGTTGAAGTCACAACTCAAAAAACAAGACTGCTTTTAGTCATCAAATCCTCACCGTGAGTTCTTGACAGACTAATGCCAGTGAACTGCCAGGTGGTGATTGAGTCTTGCAATGGAACATTTTTACTGAATGATGTGGTATCACTGAAACAAAGAAAATAATTGAATCTTTGAGAGGTAAGGCTATCTTTAAATCCTAGTGGTGTCATTAATGAAGTTATCGGTGTGTTTTTTTGTGTGTATATTTCAGTTGACTCACCAGTTAGGTCTATCCGCAGGGCAAGGAGGCAGATTGATATCTGACCACAGCCAACTTTCAGGGAACTTGGTGCGAGAAACAATTTCATTGCTGTCCATGAAACTGTTGTCGTCCACCTCACCTAAAGGGTAATTTAAAAGGTTACCATTTTGATTGTTTTCTAACTACCAGTATGGCAATTAATAATCAGCCTGGGTAAACCCATCCCTTGTCCCCGTGTCTTACTCCGAGCTAGCTGGAGGTTTTCCTCCTTCCTATCATCTCGTTTGCTTTGCATCTCCTTGCAGCAGTGCAGGAAGGCTGTGGCACATGCTTCACCATCACCGATGTACTCTACGCGCCTCTCACAAGTGTATGAGAGGAGGGTGTCCTTCATGCCTTCCAAACAACAGTCACGTTTCAGTTTGTCTTCATATAAAGCCGCTAGAAAGAAAGGGGGTTGTGGAGGAGGGACAGAGGTAAGAAGATATGGAGTATAAGAAGGGTGAACTGGGAAGGCAAATTAGAAATAGAAAACCTAAAAAGAGTTTCAGCTCACTTTTATCTTTCCACAATTGTAAAACGTAATCTGAAAGTCAACAACACAAGATGTCCAACTACAAACATTGCAGAGAGCCTGAGCTGTGTGACAGAGGCATAGACTGTACTTAAGAAGTGGACATAGTCCCCATGATGTCAACCATTGGACTGTGAACTACAGTTTTAAAGCTTGAGCTCGGCATTTTGCTGTCACCATCTATGTTTTTTGGAACTGTGACACAACGGGATGGAGCTAAGTACAATCGAAAGCTGAAGACATTTTTTGGGGACCAAATGACCAAGTGATCTGGGTGTACTTTCTGTTTCCTGTTTTATTTTGTAAGGTTCACTCCCCTCATGTCATGTCTAGTTGTACTTCCTGTCTGTGTGTTTTCCCTACCTTTGTGATTGTTGATGTGATCCTCCTGTGTCCATTCACCCTGGCCCTGTGTCCTTGTCTTTTTCCCCAGCTGTGTCTCCTTCCCTTTGTTAGTTTCGGTGTGTATATATCCCTGTCTGTCTCATTGTTCCCTGTCAGTTTGTCATTGATGTTACCTGGTGTCTTCCTGGTGTCCTGCCCGTGTCTACCCCGTGTCTACACCGTGTCTACACCGTGTCTACCCCGTGTCTACCCTGGTTTGTGTTATTTTGTTACTTTGTATTTCTGTATGTTTATTAGCTTTTGTTAATAAAGCTCTCTTTTTGGTTAAAATCATCATTTGCGTCCTGCAATTGAGTCCTCTCCTGAGACATACCGGGACATTTCAGACCCGAAGGTTGCCCAGCGGACAGAAAATTAGATATGTGGTTGTTTTGTAGTTAAGAGCTGTGGTTCTTACCTAAGCTGTTTGTGACGTCCATTATAGTGGTTCGTCTTTTCCTGCTGGGGGCCGGACATTTCAATTCTGGAAATGCAACACAGACAAGATTTTTCACAGAACCCAACAATTTTGGACGTATTTCTTTGGAGCGTATAATTGATTTTGAAACTTGTGCGAGCTCATTTATCTGGTTGAACACAAGGACAAGGTGTGGGGGTGAGAACATTTGATATACAATGGCAAACCTCATTTGTTGAAATGTTTAGACATCGTATAAATGCTTTATTAGAATAAAATGCTAAAGCAAATTTTTTCAAAACCTCCTAAAAAAAGGGAGGGACCATGATCAGCACATGCGGCAGACACCATGGTTGACTGTTGATGCAAACATGAAAATGCCTCAAAGGGTCGATTCAACCAAAAACACATCTCGCGTACCCCAATTGGAATGTGGCAGATCGTTTGGTTCTATGTGCCCAAAGTTTAAGATATCTGTAGCTGAGATTTTGGCTTTTTGTTTGTAGTGCTCGCAGCACTAAAAAATTACATCAAAAAGCTAGACCGCAACGAGGGATTTCAGAAACAGTGTTTGTGAAACTATCTGCACGTCCTGAAAAGACCCTTTAAGATGCAGTTCTTCTAATGTCCACTAGATGCTTGCTCCTAAAAAAAGCACTTGAGTTATGGTGGTGAATAAACTTCTATGTGCCCACTTCTTCTCACAGATATTTCATTGCTACAATATTAAAGCCTAAAGTAAGGGTTTGTTCAGGGAAGGGAAGAAGTAGTAGAAAGTAGTGTCACCTTGTCTGTAGGGAGTCCCAGAAGCCGTGTTGGACTCAAACACCAGCCCAGCGTCGTAGAACACACTGATACCGTCCTTCCCTCCCCCTGGTGTGCAGCCTGTGTCGTACTTCTCTACAGTATCCCACACCTAAGCAAGGTGGAAGTTATTTACCCACAGAAATAGAACCAGACTAGACACTATGTAAGTTAAACAGACATATTTATTAACTCAGTTTTGATATGGCATGAGACACATTTACTCATGCAATGTTTTTGCTGCAGGACAAATTTATACCAGATATTATTTGAAGCCAAAATGTCAACAATCTTGAAAGTTAACATGAGTGTAATTTCATTTTATACATAGCTTTTTAAATTAAACCCCTTTCAAATATTTTCAAAAGATAAATATGAAATAAAGAAATTGCCTTTTTCTGCGTGAGGCGGTGTTTGTTGTTTAGGACGTAGACGCCTTTGTCAACTGCCACCAGTCCCACGATGGACCCGGGATCTCCTGTGACCGTCAGACCAAACATCCTGCGAGGTTGATAGGATGCAGTGGGTCTCGATGATTCCAGCTTCAGCTTAAGGTAGGTAAATGAATGAGACATGCAGTTTTGTATTTGATAAAAGAGTTTCATATTTAAAAAACATGTAAGATGAATATACAAATAACTGAATCAGTTTGTGTTGTGTTGTGTGTCTCACCGAGCCCATGCAGGAGTCCTTGACATCCACCCAAACAGAGTCTGATACCACTTCATTCTCATTTGTATGATAGTAGGCTATGATGCGGAATGATGGCAGCATTTCTTTGGTAACGGGAACTATCAGAGAAATCAGTACTTGACCTCTTGTCTTGTATCGACCACTTCGCACGAGCTGACTTCTGCTCAGAATCTAGGGACACAGATTTCAACATCAGCACTTATCCTATGTGAGCGTGTACACTGTACTACACAGACCGTGGGATGCAACAAAAAACGGTTTTACACGCACACAAGCACAGGTGTAAAACATCTCTCACCAGGTATGTTATGTCCTTGTCATGATTTCCCTGCATGTTGAGGTTGAGGTTGACTTTCAGGTTTGTTCCTATTGCCACTTCAGCTGAATCCACACCTGCAAATATGACATGTTGCGATGAGCGTTAAATACTGAGATTGGATTCATGTAAGAATTGAGATTCACAACTTCCAAAAATTCTAAACGTTTTTTCTTTCTACAAAATAACGTACAGTGTTTACAGTGTGTTGGTAATGGCATACTTTTTTCATATAGTAGGCTGATTGAGTCACTTTCGGGCTCAACGAGCCAAACGTGTAATTTTGTTTGATTCTATAATTACATGTCTGCGACCAGCACACATTTCCCTAAACTGAACTAAAATGATGTATGACAATTGTGGAAAACTTGGAAACTAGAGCAAGTTTTCGAGAATCTTTTTTATTTATTTCCCTTCTTACTCTACCTGTGATGTCACCCACTGAACATTCAACATACACATCTAAAAAATTTAATCTGAAA
Organism: Cottoperca gobio; assembly: GCF_900634415.1. Taxonomy (NCBI): domain Eukaryota; kingdom Metazoa; phylum Chordata; class Actinopteri; order Perciformes; family Bovichtidae; genus Cottoperca; species Cottoperca gobio. The sequence goes on from NC_041355.1 coordinate 16,922,171, forward strand.
CCGTCTGAAAATTTCACAAAACGTAAACTGCGATTTCATGTCTATCAAGTCTTTCAAAATGCCCATTTGGCCCACAGCTGACTGGATTAGATCCTGAAATTAGCATCCTATGTATTGCATTGAGAATCGATTTTGAATCTAATCGTGACACAAGAATCGAAATTGATAAGATTGGTAAGATACCAAAAGATTCCCACGTGTAGTGCCTTACCTATATGGATGAAATTGTTGCTTTTGGTGATATATGGGAGAGCTACCATGTTGGCTGTTGCTTGCCTTTCAGCCAAAATATCAGCATCATTGGTCTTTGCCTGCAATTAAAGTCATTAAAGTAAACATACACACACAGTGGAATAAATAACACTTTAAAAGTCTGTCCTATCCTGTCTTAACGTGTCCTTGCTTTGACTGGCAATATAACATTGGTGAATAGAATGGCAAAAAGACATAGATGACAAGATGAAGTCTACATACTGTACAGTAGATAAGCGAACAGCAGAACCAAAACAATGAGCTATAAGGAAGCTACAAATCTAATTAGAGCTGCAGAGTTCGGTGATAGCTCTGCTTGATTTCACCGCTTCAAGTGAATATCACAAATATTCATTTATGTAGGTTTATATAGATAGAACTTTATTTATCCCAAGGGAAATTGTGCAACAGTTGCAATACACAGTAGGAGACAGTATAAGATTTACAAATAAAAAAACTATATACATTTTTTTATATATACTGTATATATATAAATAGAAAATGTGTGTATATATATTTTAATAAATAATATATATATATATATAAAAAATATATATATTTAAAATATATATTTAAAAAAAATATATATAGAAAAAGAAATATATAGAAAAAGAAATATATAGAAAAATGTAAGAATAAGATGAGATGAGGTAAGGTGCAATATTCAACAAGATGTAAGGTTCAGTATTTAGCAAAATAACAACATAAAATCACAAGATAAAAATGATCAAATCAAACTAAGTACAAAGAGGGAAAGGAGACAGGAAAAACGAGACCTCAGGTCACTGTTTAAGCTTCCATTTGCCGTATCGTAACGTATTGTAATGCAAAACGGGTAAAAGATTTTCAGTGACTTACAGAGATTGGTAGACTTGGGGCCCTTGCCACTGTATTGATGGTAAGCCTTGCCATGCCATTGGCTGCGGTGAAGCCCTGCACCTGACCTGGATTGACCACAACAGCAACACCTTGTGCCGGAGAGCCATCAGGATTCACAACTTCAACCTGCCATCACAGACACAAACAGCTGCACAATCAGAAAAAAGTCTGTCTTATTAAAACACATGTTAAACTCATGTTATTAGATTTGTTTTTAGTGCAGCATTATGACCCAAACTGTGGATGGGTGAATTTCTCTTTTACTCTGGAATCTCACCTCTTTGTGAAAACCTGCCTTTAAAACATTGCTCTGATCAAATAACAGAGCATTACACACTATGTGGCTTTCATGTTTAGGATACTATATAGCTGTTTTCTTTAAAAGAGTAACTGTATTTCAGTAATGAAAATGTTTTCTGTAAAGCATGTTTTTATTCAAATAGAAATATAGCTTTTTGCTGTTCATTTAAGTAAATGTAAAGTACTTTACCGTAATATCGAAGGACATTCCTGGTTTGAAATATTTGGGTGTTTTCTTGAAGTGCATGGCGTAAGGTGATGTGACAATCTGGATACCTCTCAACTCTGCCTCCACCAGTTCACCACCTGTCAGAAGCACAACAACATTTAGACACAAACAGATTACAAAATGTTTTCTTTAATTATTATTTGTTTTACATCTGTTCACTTTCTTCTTCATACAGACAAACGTATCCTGATATCTTGTTCTTGTTTAGGAAGTTTTAGACACTAATAATAGTAATACTGATATTTACTTCCTCACACATGATCATCGCACGCACACACGCACGCACACGCACACACTCTCTCTCTCTCTCTCTCTCTCTCTCTCTCTCTCTCTCTCTCTCTCTCTCTCTCTCTCTCTCTCTCTCTCTCTCTCTCTCTCTCTCTCTCTCTCTCTCTCTCTCTCTCTCTCTTACCGTCGTCAGTCAGCACACTGACAGATACAAATATGGAGTGCCCCACCAGTTTGAGGATGTTTGCAAAGGTCTTTGTGATGTGCTCTCTCTTCAGTGTGACTTCTCCAACACCTGCCTGAATCTAATGTGACACAAAATAAAAAGGCATCTTGAAATACAGTTTGGTGTTACAGTGATACAGTCAAAGGTATTTTACCAGCTGTGTAAATTCATATATCAGCCTGGTTTAAAAGCTGGAGGTCCGCCAATCAAAACAATAACATATGAAGGAGTTTGGTGATGTAGCGTGAGATCATGGGAATTACTGTCTTAAAATTAATTCTCTAGGTTTGAAAATTGTTGGAAACATTTGGGATTATTTAGTTCCACAACTTAACAAAGTATATAACATAGGTGTAGTTTTAGACATTTGAATGTGGAGAAGTTACATATTAAACCTGTAATTCTCAACACCCTGAATAAATGATATCTGTAGATAGGAATATAATAATTTGACTGTAGTAACTGCAGATCTCTGAGTAACAGTGTATCTTAAACATCTTTCATGTTTTCAAGAGTACAGTAAGTACAGTATGTGCTCACCTGCACTCTCTGGAGAGAATCCGGAAAGCTCTTCTTTTGATCCTCTTGTATAACCCCAAACACCACGTAGGCCATCCCACTCACTTCTTGACCAAACAGATATCTACATCCACAAGAGGGCGTCATGTTTAAGCCCACAATGAAGTCAACCAGGACAATTAAAACTAACAACAAATGACTAACATACTAAAACAAAACGTTTAAACAACACATTTAATTTTATTTCCCAAATTGATCTCCCAATCAAACAAAAACCTTCACATACGTAGCTTTGATTTGGACGGTGAGCTCTTGGCTGTCCACGTAGAAGAAGGGGCTCAAAGGCGTTAGTTTAACCTCAAAACTGGGGAGCACTGAAAAATGAAATGACTTTTATTGTTTGTTCAATACAGTAAAAGGTAAGTGAATGTTGTAGGTTTGTATCGGTTTAAAATAAAAGTGCAGGTAATGAGGGACTCACCGTATTCTTTCACCTCAAACTTTGCAGAAAAACTCTCTTGTGGGTTACCCTGGAACCTTGTCACCAACTTCCACTGTCCAGGACTACACACACGCACATGCGCACACACACACACACACACACACACACACACACACACACACACACACACACACACACACACACGCACACACACCCACGCGCGCACACACACACACACGCACACCCACGCACACACACACACACACACACACACACACACACACACACACCCACACACACACACACACACACACACACACACACACACACACACACACACGCACACCCACAGAAAAATATTGAAATATTAATTCTGAGACCGAAGGTAACACGGGAATCATATATCAGACTCTGAAGTTATCGATAATTTACACATGAGTTACTGGAAATACTTATACGTTTATGCTGCCCTACGGAGAGCAGTAACTACAGAAACACTTAAGTTTATAAGGAAAGGTTTAATGTTTTCAGATCGGCTGTGCGTTAGATAGAAAGGGTGTAGTACCTTTATTTTATGCCTTTTTTACGCTGATTAGTTTTAGTTCATAGGGTTTTGTCTGTTTTATCTGTCTATTTACAATTAATGTTTATATCGTAATAGATAAATTGCTCTACAAATAAAAGGAATGACGATCTTCCCAACTAGCTTTAACATAGAGATGAAGTGCAGTAAGGGGTTCTATAGCCCAGTAACTACTGTACCAACCAAGTTAAATATATATTGTTAATACAGTAACCCAGACTATTCAAATACACAATTATAACATTAGCAAATGGAGTAACACTCACAAAACTCTTTTTCCAGTTGATGTCTTTCCTATACAGTTGTGCTCAACTTATACACTCATTAATTCATCATATAACCTGCTCTGGGAAATCTCTGCGTGATTTGTGTGCTGAGAATTCAGTGCATCTCCACACTTAATATGATGTATGACTTTTTGAAATACTCTTTACATCTCGACAGCAATCAATCAATCACATGCTCTGAGAAAACAAATAAAAATATCTGGAAGATGTGGCTGTTTGCAGGACTGTAATGAAATGATTGGACGGCCGTCCTGCCTGTCAAATTACTGGCCTACCTACATACACGCACTCTGACCTTCATAATTATAATTGTGTGGCTTTGGAAGGAGAACTGAAGGGACATCAGTCAGTGTTGGCAAAACTGGGCTGGGTTTTTAGGTTGAATAATTTAAAACATTTAGTTTCTTGCTGACTCCTTCAATATTACCCTCCAAAACGTTAAGGACAAAATGTATAGAAAAAGATAGAAAAAGAAACAAGATAAAATACTAACCTGACAATTTCACCGAGTTGGTAATCTCCAGAGTGGATTCCTGATTTCAAAGACACTGAATCAAGACCTAAAACGATGCCTTCAGGGGTCTAAAAATAAACAATGTTGAACAACCATTAACAGAGAGCCGTGTCAGTTTACAAAATAAATCCATGCAATGGCCTGTTTAATGTATGTCTTTGGTCTATAATCCACAAGCCTGTTCAAAGTCTAGATTGAGACTTTTTTCATTTTCAGCTATTTCTAAATGTATCTGTCTTCCACGTGCAACTCGACCACTAGAGGGAGGCAAGTGGTAGGACAAGTGTTACTAAAGTCACACAACGAACAAAGACACAGGATCAGTGGATGTGCTTTTGTTATTTTTGTCATTTGCAGGAAAATTATCAACTGTTAAGAATTTGCTGAGTATATATATATACTAGGCTACTGTCAGTGATATTCACTCAAGTACTGCACTTAAGTACAATTTTGAGTATTTCCATTTTATGCTACTTTATACTTCTACTCGCAAATATTTTACTTTTACTTCTATACATACATTTTGACAGCATTAGTTACTTTGCAGGATATATTATATATTTAATTTAAAACACATTAAAGTTAGCACCACCTTTACCAGCTGCAGAATTAAAATGATGGACACATTAATGGATCATTAATTATAATCCAGTGATATAATACATTTCTGCATAATGAGTACTTATCAAAGATAAAATACAATACCACAATCTCAATGGCAATAGAAGCATCATTTTGGTTTGCGTCATCCCTCTCCACCGGCTCCATACGGGGCGTCATAGCAAACATCCTGTAATGAACTGATAGAGAGAGAACGAGATTCTTTTAGGTTGGTGGAAGGTGTATCTGTTTCTAGTCCTGCAACTGTTAACTGTTTTTGACTTCACTATTCCACCTACGTCAGAAGATGGGTTCATTTACAAATGGCTGCGTCTCGATCATGGCTGCACCTGTTGCCGTGGTAATGCTTGACTATTATTATGATTATTATTAGTCATATTCTAAGAGTTTTTATAATATAAGTCATATTAGAGTTTTTATAATTATAAGTCATATTGTTAGAGTTTTTATAATTATTGTTAGTAGTCATATTATTAGAGTTTTTATAATTATAAGTCATATTTTTAGAGTTTTTATAATTATTATTACTAGTCATATTCTAAGAGTTTTTATAATTATTATTATTAGTCATATTCTAAGAGTTTTTATAATTATAAGTCATATTGTTAGAGTTTTTATAATTATTGTTACTAGTCATATTCTAAGAGTTTTTATAATTATAAGTCATATTGTTAGAGTTTTTATAATTATAAGTCATATTTTTAGAGTTTTTATAATTATAAGTCATATTGTTAGAGTTTTTATAATTATTGTTACTAGTCATATTCTAAGAGTTTTATAATTATAAGTCATATTTTAGAGTTTTTATAATTATAAGTCATATTGTTAGAGTTTTTATAATTATTGTTACTAGTCATATTCTAAGAGTTTTTATAATTATTGTTAGTAGTCATATTATTAGAGTTTTTATAATTATAAGTCATATTTTTAGAGTTTTTATAATTATAAGTCATATTTTTAGAGTTTTTATAATTATTATTACTAGTCATATTCTAAGAGTTTTTATAATTATTATTATTAGTCATATTCTAAGAGTTTTAATAATTATAAGTCATATTTTTAGAGTTTTTATAATTATTATTATTAGTCATATTGTTAGAGTTTTTATAATTATAAGTCATATTTTTAGAGTTTTTATGATTATAAGTCATATTTTTAGAGTTTTTATAATTATAAGTCATATTTTTAGAGTTTTTATAATTATTATTACTAGCCATATTCTAAGAGTTTTTATAATTATTATTACTAGTCATATTCTAAGAGTTTTTATAATTATTATCACTAGTCATATTTTTTGAGTTTTTATAATTATAAGTCATATTTTTTGAGTTTTTATAATTATAAGTAATATTTTTAGAGTTTTTATAATTATAAGTAATATTTTTAGAGTTTTTATAATTATAAGTAATATTTTTAGAGTTTTTATAATTATAAGTCATATTGTTAGAGTTTTTATAATTATTGTTACTAGTCATATTCTAAGAGTTTTATAATTATAAGTCATATTGTTAGAGTTTTTATAATTAGAAGTCATATTTTTAGAGTTTTTATAATTATTATTACTAGTCATATTCTAAGAGTTTTATAATTATAAGTCATATTTTTAGAGTTTTTATAATTATAAGTCATATTTTTAGAGTTTTTATAATTATTATTACTAGTCATATTCTAAGAGTTTTTATAATTATTATTATTAGTCATATTCTAAGAGTTTTTATAATTATAAGTCATATTTTTTGAGTTTTTATAATTATAAGTAATATTTTTAGAGTTTTTTATAATTATAAGTCATATTTTTTGAGTTTTAATAATTATAAGTCATATTTTTAGAGTTTTTATAATTATTATTATTAGTCATATTGTTAGAGTTTTTATAATTATAAGTCATATTTTTAGAGTTTTTATGATTATAAGTCATATTTTTAGAGTTTTTATAAATATTGTTACTAGTCATATTCTAAGAGTTTTTATAATTATAAGTCATATTGTTAGAGTTTTTATAATTATTGTTAGTAGTCATATTATTAGAGTTTTTATAATTATAAGTCATATTTTTAGAGTTTTTATAATTATAAGTCATATTTTTAGAGTTTTTATAATTATTATACTAGTCATATTCTAAGAGTTTTTATAATTATTATTATTAGTCATATTCTAAGAGTTTTTATAATTATAAGTCATATTTTTTGAGTTTTTATAATTATAAGTAATATTTTTAGAGTTTTTATAATTATAAGTCATATTTTTTGAGTTTTAATAATTATAAGTCATATTTTTAGAGTTTTTATAATTATTATTATTAGTCATATTGTTAGAGTTTTTATAATTATAAGTCATATTTTTAGAGTTTTTATGATTATAAGTCATATTTTTAGAGTTTTTATAATTATAAGTCATATTTTTAGAGTTTTTATAATTATTATTACTAGTCATATTCTAAGAGTTTTTATAATTATTATCACTAGTCATATTTTTTGAGTTTTTATAATTATAAGTCATATTTTTGAGTTTTTATAATTATAAGTAATATTTTTAGAGTTTTTATAATTATAAGTAATATTTTTAGAGTTTTTATAATTATTATCACTAGCCATATTCTAAGAGTTTTTATAATTATTATTACTAGTCATATTCTAAGAGTTTTTATAATTATTATCACTAGTCATATTTTTTGAGTTTTTATAATTATAAGTCATATTTTTTGAGTTTTTATAATTATAAGTAATATTTTTAGAGTTTTTATAATTATAAGTAATATTTTTAGAGTTTTTATAATTATAAGTAATATTTTTAGAGTTTTTATAATTATAAGTCATATTGTTAGAGTTTTTATAATTATTGTTACTAGTCATATTCTAAGAGTTTTATAATTATAGGTCATATTGTTAGAGTTTTTATAATTAGAAGTCATATTTTTAGAGTTTTTATAATTATTATTACTAGTCATATTCTAAGAGTTTTATAATTATAAGTCATATTTTTAGAGTTTTTATAATTATAAGTCATATTTTTAGAGTTTTTATAATTATTATTACTAGTCATATTCTAAGAGTTTTTATAATTATTATTATTAGTCATATTCTAAGAGTTTTTATAATTATAAGTCATATTTTTTGAGTTTTTATAATTATAAGTAATATTTTTAGAGTTTTAATAATTATAAGTCATATTTTTAGAGTTTTTATAATTATTATTATTAGTCATATTGTTAGAGTTTTTATAATTATAAGTCATATTTTTAGAGTTTTTATGATTATAAGTCATATTTTTAGAGTTTTTATAATTATAAGTCATATTTTTAGAGTTTTTATAATTATTATTACTAGCCATATTCTAAGAGTTTTTATAATTATTATTACTAGTCATATTCTAAGAGTTTTTATAATTATTATCACTAGTCATATTTTTTGAGTTTTTATAATTATTATTACTAGTCATATTCTAAGAGTTTTTATAATTATTATTATTAGTCATATTCTAAGAGTTTTTATAATTATAAGTAATATTTTTAGAGTTTTTATAATTATAAGTAATATTTTAGAGTTTTTATAATTATAAGTAATATTTTTAGAGTTTTTATAATTATAAGTCATATTGTTAGAGTTTTTATAATTATTGTTACTAGTCATATTCTAAGAGTTTTATAATTATAGGTCATATTGTTAGAGTTTTTATAATTAGAAGTCATATTTTTAGAGTTTTTATAATTATTATTACTAGTCATATTCTAAGAGTTTTATAATTATAAGTCATATTTTTAGAGTTTTTATAATTATAAGTCATATTTTTAGAGTTTTTATAATTATTATTACTAGTCATATTCTAAGAGTTTTTATAATTATTATTATTAGTCATATTCTAAGAGTTTTTATAATTATAAGTCATATTTTTTGAGTTTTTATAATTATAAGTAATATTTTTAGAGTTTTAATAATTATAAGTCATATTTTTAGAGTTTTTATAATTATTATTATTAGTCATATTGTTAGAGTTTTTATAATTATAAGTCATATTTTTAGAGTTTTTATGATTATAAGTCATATTTTTAGAGTTTTTATAATTATAAGTCATATTTTAGAGTTTTTATAATTATTATTACTAGCCATATTCTAAGAGTTTTTATAATTATTATTACTAGTCATATTCTAAGAGTTTTTATAATTATTATCACTAGTCATATTTTTTGAGTTTTTATAATTATTATTACTAGTCATATTCTAAGAGTTTTTATAATTATTATTATTAGTCATATTCTAAGAGTTTTTTATAATTATAAGTCATATTTTTTGAGTTTTTATAATTATAAGTAATATTTTTAGAGTTTTTATAATTATAAGTCATATTTTTTGAGTTTTAATAATTATAAGTCATATTTTTAGAGTTTTTATAATTATTATTATTAGTCATATTGTTAGAGTTTTTATAATTATAAGTCATATTTTTAGAGTTTTTATGATTATAAGTCATATTTTTAGAGTTTTTATAATTATTGTTACTAGTCATATTCTAAGAGTTTTTATAATTATAAGTCATATTGTTAGAGTTTTTATAATTATTGTTAGTAGTCATATTATTAGAGTTTTTATAATTATAAGTCATATTTTTAGAGTTTTTATAATTATAAGTCATATTTTTAGAGTTTTTATAATTATTATTACTAGTCATATTCTAAGAGTTTTTATAATTATTATTATTAGTCATATTCTAAGAGTTTTTATAATTATAAGTCATATTTTTTGAGTTTTTATAATTATAAGTAATATTTTTAGAGTTTTTATAATTATAAGTCATATTTTTTGAGTTTTAATAATTATAAGTCATATTTTTAGAGTTTTTATAATTATTATTATAAGTCATATTGTTAGAGTTTTTATAATTATAAGTCATATTTTTAGAGTTTTTATGATTATAAGTCATATTTTTAGAGTTTTAATAATTATAAGTCATATTTTTAGAGTTTTTATAATTATTATTACTAGCCATATTCTAAGAGTTTTTATAATTATTATTACTAGTCATATTCTAAGAGTTTTTATAATTATTATCACTAGTCATATTTTTTGAGTTTTTATAATTATAAGTCATATTTTTTGAGTTTTTATAATTATAAGTAATATTTTTAGAGTTTTTATAATTATAAGTAATATTTTTAGAGTTTTTATAATTATAAGTAATATTTTTAGAGTTTTTATAATTATAAGTCATATTGTTAGAGTTTTTATAATTATTGTTACTAGTCATATTCTAAGAGTTTTATAATTATAAGTCATATTGTTAGAGTTTTTATAATTAGAAGTCATATTTTTAGAGTTTTTATAATTATTGTTACTAGTCATATTCTAAGAGTTTTATAATTATAAGTCATATTGTTAGAGTTTTTATAATTAGAAGTCATATTTTTAGAGTTTTTATAATTATTATTACTAGTCATATTCTAAGAGTTTTATAATTATAAGTCATATTTTTAGAGTTTTTATAATTATAAGTCATATTTTTAGAGTTTTTATAATTATTATTACTAGTCATATTCTAAGAGTTTTTATAATTATTATTATTAGTCATATTCTAAGAGTTTTTATAATTATAAGTCATATTTTTTGAGTTTTTATAATTATAAGTAATATTTTTAGAGTTTTTATAATTATAAGTCATATTTTTTGAGTTTTAATAATTATAAGTCATATTTTTAGAGTTTTTATAATTATTATTATTAGTCATATTGTTAGAGTTTTTATAATTATAAGTCATATTTTTAGAGTTTTTATGATTATAAGTCATATTTTTAGAGTTTTTATAATTATAAGTCATATTTTTAGAGTTTTTATAATTATTATTACTAGCCATATTCTAAGAGTTTTTATAATTATTATTACTAGTCATATTCTAAGAGTTTTTATAATTATTATCACTAGTCATATTTTTTGAGTTTTTATAATTATAAGTCATATTTTTTGAGTGTTTATAATTATTATTATTAGTCATATTCTAAGAGTTTTTATAATTATTATCACTAGTCATATTTTTTGAGTTTTTATAATTATAAGTCATATTTTTTGAGTTTTTATAATTATAAGTAATATTTTTAGAGTTTTTATAATTATAAGTAATATTTTTAGAGTTTTTATAATTATAAGTCATATTGTTAGAGTTTTATAATTATTATTACTAGTCATATTCTAAGAGTTTTTATAATTATAAGTCATATTGTTAGAGTTTTTATAATTATTGTTACTAGTCATATTCTAAGAGTTTTTATAATTATAAGTCATATTGTTAGAGTTTTTACAATTATAAGTCATATTTTTTGAGTTTTTATAATTATTATTATAAGTCATATTGTTAGAATTTTTATAATTATTGTTACTAGTCATATTCTAAGAGTTTTTATAATTATAAGTCATATTTTTTGAGTTTTTATAATTATAAGTCATATTTTAGAGTTTTTATAATTATTATTATTAGTCATATTGTTAGAGTTTTTATAATTATAAGTCATATTTTTAGAGTTTTTATAATTATTATTACTAGTCATATTCTAAGAGTTTTTATAATTATTATTATTAGTCATATTCTTAGAGTTTTTATAATTATTATTATTAGTCATATTCTTAGAGTTTTTATAATTATAAGTCATATTTTTAGAGTTTTATAATTATTATTACTAGTCATATTCTAAGAGTTTTTATAATTATAAGTCATATTGTTAGAGTTTTTATAATTATTGTTACTAGTCATATTCTAAGAGTTTTTATAATTATAAGTCATATTGTTAGAGTTTTTACAATTATAAGTCATATTTTTTGAGTTTTTATAATTATTATTATAAGTCATATTGTTAGAATTTTTATAATTATTGTTACTAGTCATATTCTAAGAGTTTTTATAATTATAAGTCATATTTTTTGAGTTTTTATAATTATAAGTCATATTTTTAGAGTTTTTATAATTATTATTATTAGTCATATTGTTAGAGTTTTTATAATTATAAGTCATATTTTTAGAGTTTTTATAATTATAAGTCATATTTTTTAGAGTTTTTATAATTATAAGTCATATTTTTAGAGTTTTTATAATTATTATTACTAGCCATATTCTAAGAGTTTTTATAATTATTATTACTAGTCATATTCTAAGAGTTTTTATAATTATTATTATAAGTCATATTGTTAGAATTTTTATAATTATTGTTACTAGTCATATTCTAAGAGTTTTTATAATTATAAGTCATATTTTTTGAGTTTTTATAATCATAAGTCATATTTTTTGAGTTTTTATAATTACAAGTAATATTTTTAGAGTTTTTATAATTATAAGTCATATTTTTAGAGTTTTTATAATTATTATTATTAGTCATATTTTTTATAGTTGTTATTGTTGCTTTTCCTTTTATTAGTCATATTTTATAGTTATTAATGTGCTATTATTGTTGTTGGTTTACACCTGGAAGCTTTTTGACTCCCTGCTGATTCCATCTTTTTCATACATATGTTCACATTATCATTTTTGTTATTATTATTTTAATATGTTGTTTATTCTGTACACACATCTATTTCACGTCTGTCTGTCCTTGGTGAGGGATCCCTCCTCAGTTGTTCTTTCTGAGGTTTCTTCAGTTTCAGTTTAATTGTTTTTTTTAAAAGTTTTTCCTCGTCCACTGCAAAGGTTTAGGGACAGAGGGCGTCGTATGTTGCAAAGATTGTAAAGCCTCTTAAAGCACATTTGTAATTTCTGATATTGGGCTGTATAAATAGGATCTGATAGATTTATTGATTGATAAATTAACTCACCTTTGCTGTTGGGGGTGTAGAGGGTCTTGTCAGTTTGGATGAAGATGTACCCGGACTGGAAGGACACTAAGACGACTTTCTCCAGCATTCGGGTAGGGAACTGAGCTCGCAGGTACACATACTGCTTCATTTTAGGATTCTTACTGAAGTCTCCAGCAGGGATCTGAAACCAGTATGAAGAGACACAAACAGTGCATCAGGTACATACATAATATGCATTTCTAGATTCATTACTAGATTCTTTGTGGTTATTTTAGTCAAGTCAAGTAACAGCATATCATTTACCATTATTTGTGCCAGCTCCTGGAAATTATTTTCATTTTTCAGTGTCACAGATTTGGATGCCAGCCTTTTGGTTTTGGTTGGATGGTTCATCACAGTGATTTCGACATTTATGTTTACACCGGTGTAGTCTTGACACTCCACAAAGATGTTTTCTGCTGTTCCAACCCGCAACAAGTTGGGGGAAGACATCACTTCCCTGCAGAGCAGTGACGAGAGAAGAAGATATATAATGTGAGTATTCTGTAGTCACTGTGCAGAAAGAAGACTTTTCTCTGTTTTTTTTCAAGATTTCAAGGGAACACGGGATGAGTAATTAATATGCAAATAAATAAAAATAAAGAAATATCACTTTAATCATCTTCTGACACCACTGTATGAGACAGACTATTTGATCAGATGAGGATCATGAGCTCCAGCATGGACTTCACACACAATAAGTGATCTATTGATTAACTTGACAAAGATCCAGCACTGGATCAACAAAACATTTCATCATGGTTCTAGACTCTGCATCGTTGCGCAAACTCTGAACAAAAATTAGGCCAATTAATTGGCATCGTTTGAAAGTAAACATTACTTTGGCTTCCGTCACACAAACTGGACTACTAAGGCACAAGTTAAACGAATATCCCAAAACTTTTAAATGTAATATGAATGCAGACGACCCCTGATATAGTTGTTGTTCCCATTACAGTTTAAACAATAACAAGGTGAATACCAGGAAGGTGAACAAATAAGCAAAATGTTTATTTGAAAAAGAAATATTACAAAAATATTGTATCTCTGTTTTCTGAGAAATAATTCAAACTCAGGGGGAGTGTGTAAAGGTAAGGTAGATATACTTACAATGGAGCTCCATCAGCAAGAGAAGTCAGGGAGACAAAGGCCAGAGCGGCCAGCAGCCGCAGCACAGTCATACTTATCCTCCGACCTGATCCTGATCCGCTGTCAATGTAGAGTGTCGCTGTGCAGCACCTTCCTTTTATCCACTCTCCTTGCACCTCTGCTTCACCTCACTGTGTTTCTGTGTACATGTATGAACCCAAACACACATACACATGATTTCCCAGCAGCAGTTGAGTAACAGTTGATTTCAACATTATCTCTGTTCTGAGGAGAAAGATAAACAGTAGAAAATCAATGAGGGATTAAATGTTTACTAAGTTCTGTGCTTACAGTTAAAAGACCAGATCACTGCAAAATGTATTCATATATGATATGTTTTAATGCGACACCTTTGTTTTCTTTTTGTCTTTTTCTTCTTTGGGAAACTTGAGTCAACTTGTAATTCTTATTCTGACCCTGCTGTATCTGTGAATTTACACATTATTAAACATATTGGACGTGCTCACAGGAAACTAGTTGTGTTGAGTCATTTCTGGGAAAAGTATCTGGCAGGTGCTTTTGGAATTTCAACACTAGGGCATTTTCTGCAGTCTGACGAAAAACAAATATATTTTTATTTTATTTTATTTCTTGACTTATATAATTATATATATTTTTAAGTGTTTAGATCATTTTAATGAATTGAATGATTTTATTGGATGTTGCAAATATATTCAAATCTTTTAAATAATTGAAGAATGACTGGATTCACTAAAAGATGGATCCCATTGTTTGATAAATATACTGAAATATTTTCTACATAATTTGGAATGGGGCAGGTAAGAAGTACAGGCAGACAGACCGATATCTATTCACTGAAGAATCCACTCTGCCCTCAGTTCAACATGAGAGGGCAAAGAAATAGAGCAGTCAATCACGTTGAAGTGACAGGGTCAGTGTACGTTTTGATCGTTTTTTTATTCGATTAAATCTCAAGTGGCAGAAATGAGAAAACGACTCGTATTTTCGTTTCGTCCATTTCGATACCAGGGGTCTGATACCGGGGGACTGCCCCGACTCCCTGCCGGATCAACAAACTTTCTGTTGCTGCCGTTACATTTCATGCATGTCACAGAAATGTCTTAGTCAATAGCAATTCTATACCACAGTAAAAAAAACAAAACAATAAATCCCATGTACTTCAGCATACACTCCTTTATTACTGATTGTATACTTGTTTTTGTTAAGAAGTTTAACGGTCATAATTCTCCCTGATTATAGATTGTGGTGAAAACATCCCATTAAAACAACTGTATTTACTCTTAGGTTTGTTGCCAAAACTAAATTTAGCAATATTACGTTTCAACACATTATGACAACGTTATAATTGACTTTGGCCCAATAATCGTTTTTACTGAATAGAGCCTGAATGCACCGTAATGCAACTCTATGGAACCTCCGTTCACCGCCTGCTAACAGCTGACAGCTAACGTTAACTAGCTTTCCTCCTGCGGATTTTGACACAGATCTGTTCACAATGTAGCATCATCAAGGAAGAATCGTCGATAGTCGATTTACTGCACCCCAAGCACATTTCCTATTGTCCCCAGGACGACGGGACGCTGTTAGTAACAAGCCATGGAAAAAACGAGTTGACTACTGTCCCCTTTTCAGAAATTTGGCATCGACTTGATACTGAGGCACCATTGGTTCTTGTACCACCCAAACTTCACACGTGTTAGATCCAGCCCATGTTAGATTCAGCCAGCTCCACCAGCCCGCTGTGACTACAGGTGCTGGTGATAGCACTGGTTAAATTCCAGTCGCTACAGCCGTGTCGCCACATGCTCTCCCCCTAGCAAAGTATTCTCCTGGTGCCGGGGAGGACGCCACACATGAAGATTATAAAATAGCAGTGTTATTTTGACTTTTTAAAATATAACTGAAATAAATTCAGATTGTATCGACCCAGTTCTAGAGTTGTAGAGTGAAATGCTGCTCCCTATATGTTTGGAGCATGTGGCCAGGCTTTCCACATCGCACCTTTAATCATGACTCTTCTGTTCGGCAACGTGTTGATGTAGGATGTCTAATCATATTTTGCATTGCTTTCCATGTCTTCCATTACTTGGTTATACAATATCTGGGAGAAGCCTAGGCTATTTGTCAATCATAGTCAAATATGCTTCAAATTCACCTCTGGAGGTGGGATCCGAATTTTGTTTTCCAGATTCTGCCTTACATTTTTAAAAACCCACATGCAGCATTTCTTATGGATTAACGGTAGGTTTGGATTATCAAATCTGTTTTTACTTGTGAATATTTCACAAAAAATGTAATTAAAAACCGAACTGTGAAGTTTGCCAAACATTTACCTAAACATTTTACTTTAGTCTTTGTTGTAGTTGTGTCTTTTTTATTAATTAAATCTCTGTTTCCAAAAATATGAAACATTTTACAATGCAGTAAGAAAAATAATATACTTAGAAACTAATTACATAGGGTATGTAATCTTAAATATCACATTATAGATATATGTAACTGTTACTATCTACTATTTTCATAAGTATTTTGGTATGAATACCTGCAACTTTAAAATAATAAATACATATCTGGCATTTGTAACAAACCAAACTGCTGGAAAATTGGTGGAAAATTCAGTGAGTTATGATGGTTTTAATATGGCGGCTGCATTTACATATCGACAGGTCCAGTTTGAATAATATTGAAAAACCAATAACAGAGAGCTTTGTCACTTTACAAAATAATTTTGTAAATCCGAATATTGCCCTTTCTGCACAGAAGGCAGACTGTCTTCAATATGCAACTCGTCCACTAGAGGGAGGCATGCACTATTTGTACAACAACTGGTAGGACATGTGTAACTAGAGTTATAGTCACAAAACTTAACACGAAGATGTATTTTTGGTATTTTGGTCATTTATAGGCAAATAATATACCGTTAATGTGATACCAAGAGGCTTCGTGCTGCCACTTTCAGCTGATTATAATAAGCTATTGCATTCAATTCCGTGCTTATCAAAGATAAAATACAATACCACAATCTCAATGGCAATAGAAGCATCATTTCACAGGCGGCAACACCATCAAAAACAACCATCCCAGCAGCGATCCAAACTCAAACAATACATCCAACATCTGAAATCTCCCTGCCGCAGCCACACACACCACCCATCACCGGCCAAATGATGCATGCTATGTGCGAGTGTGACACAGCGACAAGCAAAGATCCCAAATGTCAAATGCACCGCCCGATCCAAATCACCACCAAAACAACTATCCCTAAAAATATAAAAAACATTCCAGATCGATGATCAAGAGGGGGAAAAAAATGAAAACAATGACCCGCAGCAACCAAAAGACACTCCCAGCAAAGTTTGATATTGCTAGGAGGATACATGTGTGCGCGCGGCGGAATGCAGAAGATCCTGCTACACCTGTTTAAAGTCTCTGTGATTCACGAAGATGCTCAGAAAATCTGTGCCAATCAGGAACAATAGTTTTTTAAATTATCTTTTATAATTATTTTCTTTTTCATTACATTTTTAAAACACAAACCACATATCTCAGTAGTATCTGGATTGATTGTGTTTGCCAAATAATCAATCACTCTGATGATATCATGAAGGTTTAATAATTAGAGAGAAAAGGCCTAGTGCTAGTTAGAAGTCTGTTTTTTTGTCAGCTGAGGACAATCTGCTTTCTGGCGTGGCCTACTTTCATTATTACTAATCAAACACACTTTGTTTGTTTCCAAATAGTAGGACTCCTGACGTGCAGAACAAAGACGCACTGTGGCTACTATAGGCAGGATTGGGCCTTATCAGAAGTTAAAAAGAAAATAAGGATGATTCGAGAGAGAGAGCGAGAGAGAGAGAGAGAGAGAGAGAGAGAGAGAGAGAGAGAAAGAGACAGCATGACATCAGCATGTGAAGGAGTTAATGACAGTGAGAGAGAGAGAGAGAGAGAGAGAGAGAGAGAGAGAGAGAGAGAGAGAGAGGTGTCCATATTTGAGAGGCTGAAACCCACGTTTTCTGCCATTTTTGCGCTTTCTCTTTGGAAGTCGACTCATCTTGAGAGGTTTTCTCAAGCAGATTTACTGTACTGTCAGGTGTGAGCTCCAAAGGTGTAAGAGATCACATATCAAACTTGTCCTCAATGGAAAAATGAGAAATAACCTTAAATAAACTAAATTTATTTTTAAGGTGCAACAACACAATATAAAACCAGGTTTGAACTTTGCCTACTGAATGTTCACGGTGGCTATAAATGTGGCCAACTGATAACTGTCCACTTTCTGTTTCTTTTTGACAGTCCACAAAACGTGCAGAGTTAACTCAACTAAAAGTAATATGATTTACTTACTTACTTACTTACAAAACATGTACTTAAAACACCTGCCTTATGAGTACTAATATTTTACAGTTTTAAGTTACTCCACATCATTGTGTAAGGTCATTGGACTGCTTAATGTCTCTTTTTGAGGAGAGAGGAAGAGAAGGAGGAGTGCAGGGAGGTGTCCCCCGGCAGTCTAAGCCTATAGCAGCATAACTAGGGGCTGATCCAAGGCAAGCCTGGGCCAGCCCTAACTATAAGCTTTATCAAAAAGGAAAGTCTTTAGCCTGCTCTTAAATGTGGAGAGGGTGTCTGCCTCCCGAACACAAACTGCTAGCTGGTTCCACTTGAGAGGAGCTTGATAGCTGAAGGCTCTGGCTCCCATTGTCCCTTACAGATTATAGGAACTACAAGTAACCCTGCATTCTGGGAGTGCAATGCTCTAGTTCAGCGGTGTCAAACATACAGCCCGCGGCCGGAACCGGCCCGCCAGAGGATCCAATCCGGCCCGCGGGATGATTTTGCAAAGTGTAAAAATGACAGAAAAACTTGCATTTATATAAAATTACCTGCAATTTCTAATCAGTCCACCAGGGGTCACACTGTCTCAGTAAGAGCATGCAATAGACTGTAACAAGTAAAGAATAAGAGTAGCGATTTACACTGAGAACCAGAACGGAACAGCAGATGGCATCATCCAGCCTTTTTTAATGTGTTCAGTCTTTTGCTGTCAAAATCTTCTGTAATACCCTCATCCCTAAATGTCTCTGTCAAAAAAGAGAAAAGTGGACACAGAGTGCAGAATTTTCCAGGAAAAATGGACAACATCCTATTGCTTCACTGAGGTAACTGCAACACCCGTGTGCTTGGTGTGTTCCCAGCAAGTTTCTGTGTTCAAAGAATACAATATTCGGCACCACTATAAGACTCACCATGGCGAAAAATACGGCCGCTTGCAAGGACAACTTAGACAAGACCAGATAAATGACTTGCTAGCAAGTCTGAAGAAACAGCAGTCCGTTTTTACCCGGAGCCGAGATATACGTGATGCGGCAGTGAAAGCTAGCTACTTAATTACTAACAAAATAGCATCAGCCTCAAAGCCGTACTCTGAAGGTGAGTTTGTAAAAACATGTATGCTGAAGGCGGCAGAAATCGTGTGCCCTGAGAAGCGACAGGCTTTTGCTAACATTAGCCTAACAAGGAATACTGTGACGGATAGGATTGCCGATCTTTCAGCAGATTTGGATAGCCAAAAAAAGAATAAAGTCCTTTGTAGCATTTTCAGTTGCAATCAATGAGAGCACTGACATTACGGATGTTGCTCAACTGGCCATATTTATTTGTGGTGTTGATGACACTTTAGCGGTGTGAAGTAAATAAACTCCTGATTGTATTGTGTCACATTTAATGATTATCACATGTACTCGTCCACCTCAATCAAAATGTATTATTGCACAACATGTATTTCTTCACAAATGTATAATGAGCACTATATTAGTTATGAATGTGAAGCACTGTAGGTTCTCTTCAAAGAGTTTCAGGTCTACCTCCATCTCGTCACAACAAGACTGCCCACCAAGGGGCATAACCGCGCCAACATGGACCAATGAGGGACGACGACACCCTTCTGTAGAGAATATAGCAAAATGTTTATGATGTTTTTGTACCACTTTCACTTTTACCAACAGACAGCTAACTGGCTCTTTATTGATTCGGACTGTGGACTTGGTGTGTGAAAGTGTCCTCGGTTGAGGGTATTTTTGAAATGCTGTCATCATCACTTTAAATAAATAAGTATCTTGATCAACTAGAAGTTTACTGGATTCATTTGAAAGACAATCACAGCGCCCTTTGGGCTTCAAAACCCAACAGCGGTCACAGAGGAGTTCCTTGAGTTGATACCTATGATGGACACCACTACAGCGAATGACATTTTTAGCGCTGTCGTTGAAGCGCTGGACCAGGTCGTAGTGGACTGGAGCCATGCTGTCAGAATGGCTACAGACGGCGCACCATCAATGATTGGGAGAAAAACAGGTGTTGTGAATAAATTCAGAGAGAAAGTACAGGCTGCAAATGGAGAAAATAGTTTTTGGACATTCCACTGTATATTTTGCACCAGGAAGTATTGTGTTGCAAATCGTTAACAATGGATCACGTCATGATCCATTGTTCAAGACTCTCAAGACTCACTCACAAGCACTTGAATGAGATTCTTAAATTAGCTGCTACTCAGGATTTTAGGCCTGATATTGACTCACTTGTGAGGGCTAAACGATGCTAAGTTTCAGCGGGAAATTAATGGGTGACTTTTGTTGTTTATTGTATGTGTTCAACTTATCCTCCTTACTTAATAGCGAGAGAATCTTGAGAAGTTTATTTTGTTATAAAGTTAAATACAATATTGTTCAGTTCCAAATACCTGTGTCTAAATGTTTTTGCTTTGTTTTGCTGTGTAGATCGACTGTGATCTGAAGTTGTAATGCACATGTGTAAATGATAAGATTGTTGAAATTGCACTTGTTTTTCTTAATAAATTTCAACGGTTGTGAATCAGAATGTCTGGTCTTTATGTTTCTAGTTTATTGTAGAAAGACCTTAAAATAGGGTGTATCATCCAAAAACCTCCACTAATGATTTAAACATGGATAAATGGTGTCGTAATGTATGGGTTATTTCGAACTATTTCCATTACCAACCGCACTAAAGAACAAAGACAGAAGGCTAGCATGGACCAAAGCTGTAAAGAGACAGGATTACAATGGGAAGTCTTGGAAGCCCAAGAAATCTTCGCGGATTTGCAGTGAGCATTTCATGCAAGGAAAACCAGCAAATTAATTCCCTGATCCTGAACTCGACCTGGGGTATGTAGTCTATCTACTTGATTTATATATTGACAAATGTACTTTCTATATATTGAGTTTTATAATAATTAACAAACACAAGTTAGGTATATATTTATAATAGCTTACCCTGCAACACAACTGCAATAAGCACTTATGATATCGCCAGTTTTCTTGACTGCGTAGATCCATGTCGAATGTGGCGTATGGGAAACTTTCATTGAATGAGTACATTTTGCTTTCAAAAAGCAATACTCAGAATCTGCGAGAGGATTGAAAGATATTTGTTTCAACCAGCCAGAGTCAAACAGTCTAAATGCTTTGCCTTCTTTGTATTCGTTCAAAGTTCGTTTATGAAACTCGACATGCTTCCCTGGGTGGTCAGACATTAAAAATAATGTCATATCGCTGAGGTATATCGGCAGCCAAGAAGTCATGCTGTTGTTTTCATTGACCCAGCCATCCTGCAATGTCAAGGGATCAGGCACTGAAACGCCACTCGGCATAACCATAAGCTTAGTCTTTTCTTTTTCAGTGATTGAAAGTCTTTCGTTAGCTGTTGGTTGCTCCTCAATGGCCATCTCTGATGCAGCAAACACCCTGGCAATAAGCTCCAGTTTTGTTCCTGAAACCTTTAAATTCTGCTTGCGGCAAAATACTTTCAAAGCTTCGACTTTCCACATCTGAACCTCATCATAAGAAAGGAGTTCAGAACTCATTGTAGAGTAGTAGGTTTGTTTACAACACGCTTGAAGAATAAGCTTGCAGTCGCAATTTTTGCAATTGTGAAGCTCACAATGAGATTCTGTCCATTTATTTAGCTTTCTCCCACTGCTCGAACATCTTTTCACCACACAATTCCGGTGTCCAAATCCCATAACTAGAAGAGCGATGCTTACACACTAAAAACTAGCCAAATACAATGTAAAAACGCTTGAAGAACAAGCTAAGTAAAATGTAAACACGTAGAGAATAAATCCAATATGGCGGCGCTTGTGGAGTTGGTGCTCACTTTTCTAGTCTTGCCACCCCAGAATGCATTGCGATTCCACCCGAAGCGCGAAACTGCGATTCCATGTATTGGGCTGTATGTGGCCCCTGAACTAAGATAAGTTGGACACCCCTGCTCTAGTTGTTTTATAAGGTACTATGAGATATTTAAGATATGCTGGAGCCTGACCATTAATTGCTTTGTAAGTCAGGAGAAGGATTTTGAATTCTATTCTGTATTTTACCGGGAGCCAGTGCAAAGCAGCTAATACAGGAGTAATATGATCCCGTTTCCTTGTTCTTGTCAATACAGGTGCCGCTGCATTTTGGATCAACTGAAGAGTCTTAAGCGACTTTTTGGGACAACCTGATAACAATGAGTTGCAGTAATCCAGCCTTGAAGTAACAAATGCATGGACTAGTTTTTCTGCATCATTTTGAGACAGGATGTGTCTTATTTTTGCAATGTTACGTAGATGAAAGAAGGCAGTCCTTGAGATTTGTTTTATGTGGGAGTTAAAAAACAGATCCTCATCAAAGATAACGCCAAGATTCCTTACGGTGGTGCTGGAGGCCAAATTAATGCCATCCAGAGCTTCTATGTCATTAGAAAATGCGTTTCGGAGGCGTTTAGGGCCAAGTATGATAACTTCAGATTTGTCTGTGTTTAACATCAAAAAGTTGCTAGACATCCAAGTTTTTATGTCCTTAAGGCATGCTTGAAGTTTAGCTAATTGATTGATTTCATCTGGTTTAATTGATGATATAATTGGGTATCATCCGCATAACAATGAAAGTTTATAGAGTGGTTCCTTATAATATTGCCCAAAGGAAGCATATATAAGGTGAATAGAATCGGTCCAAGTACAGAAACTTGTGGGACTCCAAAACTGACTTTGGCTGTCATGGAGGATTTATCGTTAACACGTACAAATTGAGATCGCTCAGATAAATAGGACTTGAACCAGCTTAGTGCGGTTCCTTTTATGCCAACATAATGTTCCAGTCTCTGTAGTAGAATGTCATGATCAACAGTGTCGAAGGCAGCACTGAGGTCTAACAAGACTACAGTACATGGGGCATTTTTGAAATTATTATTTTTATTTAAAAATTCAAATAGGAATTTGTGATGATCAAGGGTTAAATATATAGATTTTGTATTCTTTTTGTAAGCACTTTATTTTAAAGTAATTGTACAAATAAAAAATATGTAAATAAAGTGTTTTTTGAAAAAGCAAGAAATTCTCTGTCTCTCTCTCTCCGAGTGCATGCTGGGAGTCTGTGTGCGAGTGAGACGCTGAGCGTGTGCCTTTCGATTCTTATTTTTGATTCTTTAGTTAATAATGGGTGTTAATTTAACTTAATTTACTGGTCATAGTTTGGTATAGTTAACTTTTGGTACGTTTGGGTGTGGTGTGTGGGGTTTTCTCTTGCTGGTGTCTCGCCGGCCGGAGTAGATGATTATGATTACGTGATTTTTGCAACCTCATCGGATATGAAATGTTTTGGTTGCAGGGAGGAGGGACACACCGCACATACCTGTCAACATTGGAATTTCAATATAAGGGACATTTTTTGGCAGACTCCACCCATATTTTAACAGCTCTCAGCCACCCAGCCCCTACCCCATGTAATGTAAATGTAAACACATAAGGGACGGGTATATACATTGAGGAAATACATGTTTATGTAAAGTATGTATTACTTGTACAGACATGTTTATAAAATGTATGTATTTTATTTATTAGTTAATAGCATCAATGTATTTTATGATTGATGAGTTGTGTGGCTTTTGTTTTCCCCGATGAGGACTTCCTTGCGATGTCAGTGTCGGGAAACATGTCCGCTACACTGCGACTGAAATCATCGCAGAAGCTGAAGGCTACATTATCTTTGGCGCAAAGCATCGACATCTTTTCCTCAGCTTTGGTCACTTGGTCTGCCTCCGACACAGTTCTTGTCACAGATGAAGTCATTGACAGTGTATGTGTTTGTGCCTCTTGGCCGTGCTTGTGCTTGGACGCTTTTTCATGCAACATCGCTTATTCCGCCGTGTGCGATGCTAACATCTGAATGGCACACTTTACAAAAAGCATGATTTTGCCCGACTCTGCTTTTTAATAAATAAGGGAAGGTCCCCTCCCATTTGGCAGGTACTTGCATAATGTTTTAACTTGTTTGACAGGCACAAATGCGTCTCCAACTATCTCCCGTTCACTGTGACTCTCATCCATACGTTTTCGTCCTCGTCTGTGTTATTGTTCCTGTTTTCTTCTTCTGTGTGTTTACTGGCGGATAACGTTTTTCAGTTCATGTTAAACGATGTTAAAGGAGAGTCGGCAGAGGTGATAGGAGGGGTGCAGGAAAACATGGCAGGAAAAGAAAGGAATACATGGAGTGAGCAGGTAGAGGAAGTGGAGATGGAGGAGGAAGAGGCAGCAGTAGCACTGGAGACAGTACAAGAAAAACCTGCTGCCAAACATAAGAAAAGGTCAAAGAAAACATCCAGTGATGCTAAAAACAGTAAAGTTGGGGAAAGAGGGACAGACTGTGAGAAGGCAGGGGCAGACGGACGAGTCTTAGTGAAGATGAGTGTGTGTCCGACAGCAGTGATATCCCTGGTTTTAATTTAAGTAACAGTCAGAAGGAAAAAATGTATACGGCTGAAAGTTTAAAAGTTTTCCTCCAACAAACTAAAAACCAAAATGATGTAAAGGTGGATTATTACTTTCCAGATTTGGTAGTTTTTAATACCTCAGCAGACTCCATATGAGTCAAAGAGAGGAGTGTGGCCTCACTGAACAGGAGTATTATAGATTAAAGTAAAAAAACAAATAAATATTGATGATGAGTGTCTTAATTAATATGTTTGTTTGTTTTTTTGCTTTTAACAACTCAGTAGTGATGGATACTTTCAGAGTGGAAGTTTTAAATGTTAATGGAGCCAGAGTCTTTAAAAAAAAAAGGGGAAATATTTGAAACTGCAAAAATTAAACATGTTGTAACTATAGCCATTAGATTGTTTTCTATAATTATAATTTATTACAGTTTACAAGAGAACCTCATGATTTACAAGGTATTTAAGTTGCATTTGTTGTTCACATTATTTCATTTAGTATACATAAGTCTCGGCGGAAGTCTCGTTTGGTTGCTCCCGTGTAATTAACACCAGCGACCAAATGGACACTTAAGAGCTCCGGAGGAAAGTTTGGACCGGTGACAAAAGACTTCAGTGCGCTTCCAACGACACCACAAGACTTCCTCAGGTTATAGCATGCAGCCAACAGGTATAGTTGTTTGTATTGTACTGTTATTTACGTTGGTAGGAAGTTATGCTACATTGTTATGTTTAGTTTTCAAAGTGGATCTGGAGGAGATTAAGCTCCAAATAAACCCGTTGTAAAATAAATAAAACACTCTTGTGTAATAACTGACAAGTGCTCGTATTTACATAGCTAATGTGAAGAAATGTTAGGTACTATATGTATTAAATAAAGCTCATACTTAGACTTGTAAGAAGCTCAACTCACTCATAACTGTCTTATCTAACTCAGGGATAATTGTGACTCATTGTGATCATAATCACTTTGATATTGTGAATGCATAATATGAGAGTGCCCCTGACGGAGTCGTTCGAAGACCCTGTGACGTGATGACGTCAGACATCAAAGACCGGAAATTATATATACACGGATGTAACCAGTAGGCGGGACCATTCTGTAGAACGGCTGAGAGTGGAGGCTGTGAAACAGGATGGTCACCCAGCTGGGTACATTTTCCATGCTTGTCTTATTGGGTCTAACCTCGAGCCGGGTGGCTCAGAGGATCCTCCTACAATCTGCAACTCTTTCAATAATCAATTAGTGTCTCTCTCTCTCTCTCTCTCTCTCTCTCTCTCTCTCTCTCTCTCTCTCTCTCTCTCTCTCTCTCTCTCTCTCTCTCTCTCTCTCTCTCAAACAAAGACATCTCTCCACAACGGGGTCTGATTTTCTGTACCAGCTTGTTGTGTTTCTGTTTAGTGATGCAATGGCCCTCATCAAGTTGACAGGGGATGTTAACCGTACCCGACATTGATAGCTTTATGCTATTTCCAACGTGACTGCATTCATGTCCCTTAATTTTGTCTGATAAATGTTTTAAATCCACAATTCTTAGTTGGGTCCAAGCCAAAAAGCAGGCATGATGTGTCCCTGGTCTCTTCACTTCCAATTTTATCAAAGGAAATTGATGATTTAGTAAATAATCCACCTCGTTTATGTTCATGCCAACGCCCACTGCCACTATTGCTAACTACTTCCTCTCCACTCACTGTACGCAGCGACAGTTACTGTACAACTGCTGCGCTGTCATTGGTCAAAAGCCAATGGCCTGCGCTGAATGAATTTAGGTCACATGGTCAGCAAATCAAGGGCGTGTGCCATGACGCCTGTCAATTACTTAACATTTCGAAGATGAAAGGAAGCAGGGGCTTTGAATAAGGACATTTAAATATGTTATGTGTTTTTCCTGTGCTGTTGCTGCTCTAGGTTCCAACTAAATTGAAGAAAATTTGTTCTAATCTGTTCTTTTTAACAATCATTTTCTCCTTTATAGTGTAAGAGATAGGGAGGGCTGAGCCCTGTTAGCTCATTGATATCAGCAGTCCCTGCATAGGACCAAATTCGTTTGAGGAATACTGAACCTGGACATGTGCAATTCACAGAGGGCAGCGGGAGGGGTTGGAAATGGGCCCAACAGCACATATTCAACCCACGGCCACAATGACAGAGCAGGTTTTTCTATATTCCGTGCAAGCATCACATGCCAAATATGATCAAATACAATAAATATGCAATGTGTGCAAGTAAATATATAAACATATGATACTCATAAAATAAAATAATATTATCCTTTATTAATATCATCAGTACATCAGTGGACAGATTCATGGTCACAGCAGGAAACCATCTTAAGAGGTAGGAAACAGATACATATCTAATATGAATAATGCAAAATAAGAAATAGGTCCTAAAGTAAATGTCATAAAAAAATGAGTTGACATTAGCTACTGTAAGTCTCTGCATGTCACAAGTGAATCCATCTCTTGCCAAAATTATTCCTTCTCATCCAGGAAATGACACACATTAAGCCACACAGGCAGCACTGCTCAAATTGTGCTATAAATACACTGTAATTTGCAAACATTTGATATTATCTTCATAACCATGCATTTCTACAGTTAGGATTCTACTGATTGAAAATGCATAGGCCTACTATCACACTGTCATTAACTCCTTCACATGCTGATGTCATGTCATGCTGTCATGCTGTCTTTTTCTTTCTCTCTCTCCCTCTCCCTCCCTCTCTCCCCCCCCCCCCCCTCTCTCTCTCTCTCTCTCTCTCTCTCTCTCTCTCTCTCTCTCTCTCTCTCTCTCTCTCTCTCTCTCTCTCTCTCTCTCTCTCTCTCTCTCTTTTAATGCTTAACTTTTATTTTAGATGAAACATCCTTGTTTTCTTTTTAACTTCTGATAAGGCCCAATCCTGCCTGTAGCAGCCACAGTGTGTCTTTGTTCTGCACGTCAGGAGTCCTACTATTTGGAAACAAACAAAGTGTGTTTGATTAGTAATAATGAAAGTAGGCCACGCCAGAAAGCAGATTGTCCTCAGCTGACAAAAAACAGACTTCTAAACTAGCACAAGGCCTTTTCTCTCTAATTATTAAACCTTTATGATATAATCAGAGTGATTGATGATTTGGCAAACACAATCAATCCAGATACTACTGAGATATGTGGTTTGTGTTTTAAAAATGTAATGAAAAAGAAAATAATTATAAAAGACAATAAAAAAAACTATTTTTGATGTCAGAAAAAAAGAATGAGAAAAAGAAAGAAGAAAGAGATAGATAGCTAGAGAGACATACACACAGAGAAAGGGAGAGAGATAGGGAGCTGTTCCTGATTGGCACAGATGAGACATGTGACTGGGCTCATTAACATATGGACAGGCAGGTGAGCGTGGGAGAAAACAGTTTCAGCTATGCCGCGAGCACCCGGAACCCTGACTGGATTAAAAGTTCTGTCATTTCTCCAGACCATCTTTCTTTAAACCAGGAGTCAACACCGGACACGCCGTCGGTCATCTCACCTGGACGCCCAAAAACCGGCAGGTAACTTCCGCTGAATTGATTAAATATACATTACACTTAACCTACGTGACGGGCTACAATCGAAATATTTTCTGAGCATCTGCGTGAATCACAGAGACGGAAGGAACTCCTTAATTTCTTTACATTTGAGTGGTTTCACCTGTCATTTCACAGCAGCGGCAGGCTCACCTGAGCTGAGAGGACACCGGTTAAACAGGTGTAGCAGGATCTTCTGCATTCCGCCGCGCGCACACATGCATCCTCCTAGCGATATCAAACTTTGCTGGGAGTGTCTTTTAAGAGTCTGAATAAGTGGAACTCTTTTTCTTCACACAAGAAAAAAAGTACCTGTATCTGTAACGTGAAAGGACGTTTATGTTGAGTTTAGGGCATCATTATATTTTTTTGTATTTTATTACCTCTGTGGTTCTTACCATAATTTATTTTGTAGTTTTGATGTCCCCTTTCCTACATTTATTCCATGTTAATGTATAGACTCGTTTACCCGTAATGTGGGATCGGTTTTTAGGCAGGTGCAATCTATTTGAATTATTCTATACATATAACTGTTCAGCATTTCAGGACTGCAAATAATACTTATTTTCATTAATGATTAATTTGCTGCTTTCATATTTTCGATTAATCGTTAACGCTGCTTTTTTCCACTGAGCATAGTCTGCATTCACTTTGTAGTATTCTGTCATAATTGAAGATGATCTGCTTTTCTATTTTCTTGTTGGTCTTTTGGCAATATTACACTCGCTGAGCAGAAACTACAGCACCCCTAAAGAATGTAATGCAATCCAACACAACAGTGCGTATGCGTGTGTGCGTGTGTTCAACTCTGTGGTAACTTTCTGGAGTTGTTGTATTGGACTAAATTATAATGCGGGATGTATCTAATGTTTTTGATACATGGGGAAATTAAAAAATAATATAGTGCTAAATGTCTTTGCAAGATGTGTAGTGCATCTAGTCTACAACGTCTCCACAATGCTGCAGTTCTTGTCTTCACTTAATTATATGAGACATTGTTGCTCCTCCTAAACATTTCAGCTGTCCTCCAGTCAGTGTTAGAGTTGATAGGATCTTTCTCCTGGTATTCAAAGCTCACAGAGGCCTGGAAGAAACATTTTTTCTTTGACAGTTAGGTTCCTTTCATGTCTCTCAGGTGATCCAAACCCAAACGGGCCATAACATCTTGGACCGTGATGAGACTCAATTGATCAACCCCTGATTTGATTTGTTTCCATATGCCCCACTGTTGTTTTCATCCAGCTGATGCTGTGTTGGTCCTGATGTAAGAACACAGGCGTCGCAGATCTGATCGATACTTTCTATTCCTCAGGTATGTCATTTCAGACTAAACCCTTTGGAATGATCTCAACCCTGTGTACATGTTTATTAGGGAGACTTTAGTAACTCTTTATTGCATGGGTTTGTTATTTCATAGTAAGTTTCCTGGAAAGAAGTAATGTATTTTGGTACTTATTATTGAGAAAATATGAATTCCCTCAAAAAGGTTTAGACTCATGAAAATATGAATTCTTAAGTGATTATTCTTCATACATGTTGAATTGTAAACTTGCCTGTTGGGACAATAAAGGATTTCTTTTTATCGTGGATCGCAATTTAAAAAAAGCACACAATACGTTGATTTTATACCCCAAGCCAACACACAAACTATCAAAACGTAACGTTACACGGCCCGTACAGCCCCCAGTACCACAGTAGTTGTTTTTTTTGTTTTGATGAATTTAGTTTGTATGGACCCAGCAGTCGAGGTGAAATACTGCCCCCTTTTTTATTTGGAGCAGGTGGAATTACACATTGAATATTTTAATAGAAAAATATATTTAGCCTTTTTATTTATGCTGGGGAACCTTGTGATTTAACTTTATTTAAGATGTGTTTGTTTTTCAATAACAATGATTTACACTAAGAAAATATGTGTCCTATCTGTGATGCAATACATATATCTTTTTAATGCCATTTTAAAGGTTTTAAGCGTATGATAATATCCTGAATCACATTTACTTATCGCCAGGATAATCGTGATATGAAATGTACATATCTTAACATGCCTACTTTCCTGTAGACAAATTGCATTTCTTTTCATATCCAGTTGACCTGCTATGCATTGACTCAAACTGTAGGTTATGCTTTCATTTGAAGTTCACCAATCAAACACTCTCTGCCCTCATTTAGTACCAAATTACACAGTTTGCTATCACATACCAAATCCTTACCTAGACTTTATTTGATATGCTGCATGTAACTCAACAGTTTTATCTGCAGCTATGTGTTTACTGACCTGTGTGATTCCCTCCCAAGCTGTCTGTCACCATGGCGATGCAGGTGTTAATGGCACCTGCAGTGTCCGTGTTGGTGTCCGCCGTGCTGTCCCTGCTCAGCTTGGCTCTGCTGCTGCTGCTGTGTGTCATCAGGAAGAAAAGGAGGCTGGAGGGAACATATAGGCCCAGTGCAGAGGAGAAGAAACAGACGGGATCGGCGGGATCGGAAAAACCTGGCCTGGCTCTCCCGCTGCCCAAAGAAGAACGGCTCATATAAGATGATGAAGTGGATTCACCCCCCGTCACTGTAAACCCGTGGACTGATGCCTCCTGTTTTCTGACGTCGCTGTGCTGCTGTCCTCTGGGTCGATCCCTGTTTGTCTTTTTGCACCAAAAAAAATCTTCAGACACACTGTTTGTGCCGCACCTTTTTTTTTATTCTTGGTGACAACAAATACATTGATAAGACTTTAAGTTCTCACCCGTTTCAAAAAGAGGAAATATTTGTCATTTGCTATCCTGTCGAATTCCTTTGATCAAAATCATTCTTTATTTTGCCACATAAGGAACATGAGCTGAAGTTTGTTGTATTTGTAAAGAGATTAGTATATTTTTTACTGTACTGTGTGTTCTGTCTATTTATATATAACAACATTGTTTTACACTATTTTAATAAAGGATAATGATTAAAGCAATGACTGTAATGCACTTTTATGTCAAGCTCTGAGAAGCTCACTTTCTTAAAAAATAAAAATCAGTATGTATGTATGTATGTATGCTACACAAGGTGTTCTGTTAATAAACCACAAATGTACACACCCCTTTAAGTCTCTTGTCTTGGATTATTGAAGGAAAAGCGATGTTGGAAGTTCAACATGTATAGTTTATTAGCTTTTAAGTCATTCAGATTTCGTAAGAAGACTTACCAAAAATGCAATAATTATCCTCATTCGTCAGTTTTAGAAGTGCATATTTCTCTCACACACAAAATATTCATGTATCATGTACAGTAGCCGATATGTAAAACATTAAATGTCCTTTTTATTTCAACCATGTTTCTAAGTGCAATTCACCAGTCAGTCTAACTTTACAATATTCAGAAAAATAAACAAATGTTAAAATATTTGCTTAATCTTTGCAAGGTGCCATATGTTTTTCTCAGTCAACAAATCCCATGAAAATGATTAAAAACCCATCAGTGAGCCACATGTTACTGGGTGACCTGCTCTTTTAGTACGATGAACACGCACTTTAGTTTATTTTGACCTAATCCCACGAACACCCTCCTGCTGCTGTAAACACTCAGCGCACCAAATCTGTGCCTGATAATAACCAACTAAATGCAGTTTGTGTTACATTTTCTTAAATCTAAGTCATTCATTTTTAAATAACATGAAACTATATATTTGTGGCCCATTTTCCAAAGCTCTGCTTGGGTCTGAGAGTCACAGACCGCAGGAGAAATCAGAAAGCCCTGAGAGACGGACTCGCACATTGCTCATGTTGGTGTTTTCATGGGGTTTGTTGAAAGCAAGACAAAGCACTATCCTTTAAGCTTCAAATTTCTTCTTCAGTTCAGACACTTTGATCAGAGGCGGGTCTTCCTCCTCTCGTTCATCCTCTGAACGTTTTTTTCCCTCTGATATATTCGAGTCACATGGCAGGTGAGTTTGTGCATTCTCCTTGCTCCAAAGTGTGTTGCAAGGTCTCCCAGGTTCAGCCGGTTGCTTGTTGCTGCACTTTAGCTGGAAGCGTGTTACAGCAGATAGCACTTCAGGCGAGGAGGCGGTCTGTCTCATCTCCAGCTCCTCTGTCTTTACTGCTTCTTCACTTCTTTTTTCATGACCTGCTGTAGGTTTAGGGTCAACACTGAGACTCCGAGGCCCAGGAGAAGATGCGGGTTCCAGATTGTCCTCCAGTCCCTGCTGCTCCTCCTCGCCGTTGGGATGATGGGGATTCAGTTTTATAAGTTTGTTTAAGGTCACTTCCTCACCTTTCTCCTTCTCTTGTCCCTCTTCTTCTCTTGCTTCACCTTTCTCCTTCTCTTGTCCCTCTTCTTCTCTTGCTTCACCTTTCTGCATTTCATTTGTTCCTTTATCCATCTCTTGTCCCTCAGCTACCTCCTCACTCTGATTTTGCACATCTTCCCTCTTTTCTTTCAACCCACCATCCTCTCGCTTCTCAGCCATTTCTTTCACAGGGACCTCTCCTAAACTCACTGTCTTTTCCTGAATCTCCGTCTCTTCCTCTAACTTCACTTCCTTAAAGTTATTTCCGCTGTCTGTTTCTTCTTTTCGGTTCCCGTTTATTGCTACCTTCACTACTTCCTGTAGTCTGCTTTCTTGCTGCCCCATTTCACACGCTGCCAGCAGACTCTCTTTCCCCTCCTCTTCTGGTACGCTGGTGTCCAAGCAAAGGCAATCAGAGTCTTCCGTCAGGTCTGACAGCTCCTCCGTGGTCTCCAGATTCCAGCTGTGTATGCTGCCACTGCCACTCAAGGACAGAGACAGGCTCTCCTGGCTGGGGTTGGCTGGAAAACTGCCCTATAAATAAAACAGCCAATGTTAGACCAGAAATCACATTTGTGTGTGTGTGTGTGTGTGTGTGTGTGTGTGTGTGTGTGTGTGTGTGTGTGTGTGTGTGTGTGTGTGTGTGTGTGTGTGTGTCCTTCTTACCTTCCTGATATAGTCATGGCTGTCCGGTCCAAACAGATCCAGGCTGCGCGTGCCATACAGCAGGCCGCGTTCGTGGGAGCTCCGGGAGCTGAGCGTGTCAAAGATCTCCCCCAGCAGATCCATCTCCTCCGGGTCACACAGCAGTGAATCTTCCTCTTCGTCTTTATCCTTCTGGAGCTGTGTGTCTGGCTCGATCACAGCCCCAGACACAGCCCTGTTGCACAGAGATAAGAAATAAGAATGGCACAAACAAGAAAATGCTTTTGAAAATATTTCTCCTAGGGTTTCCCCACATTTCTCCATCTCTCAGTTTCTCTCTGACTCTCACCCATCCCATGTGTCCCCATTGTCCTGCATGTCCTCTTCGTCTCCGGGAGCCCTGTGTTGGTGTACAGGCCGACGAGGACGCGACTGACATGAGGCAACATAGAGTAACAAAGCAAAGAGACAGCAACGCAACAGAAGTGACCGATGTTGGGGTAAATCACAATAAAGTGGAGCAAAGAAATGGCACAAAATAGCACAAAGAAGCAGTGCAGGACAGTAGAATAAGAAGATTAGGTAATGAGGACGATGCATGTGGATGGTATCTGTTCCAATTGTATCAAATATTTACTTCACAGCAACGCTCTTTGCCACAAAATACAAGGATAATGGATTGATATCTTCTCTTTTTTTGTCAAAGATATTACATTTCAGATAAATCCAGATGCAATTGTAATTATTTGGGGGATATCTAAAGATGTAAGGAAACTAAAACTGCCACAACAATGCTTCCTGGTATATAGACTTATCACTGCAAGAAAATATATCCTATTATTTTGACAGTTTTAACAGTGAAACTATGGCTACATGATACTAAGGTGACATGATACAAGTAATAGTATTATTGTTAGTATTGTTATCACTATGTTTTTTTATTATTATTGTATTATTATGATTATCATAGTTTACATTTTTTCATATATTTATTTACTTTTCATTTATTTATGTAATCTTTTCTTTAAATCTCTTTAATCAGTTTTTGGATGAGACTTTATCTTCTTGTGTTTTGATTATGGAAAAGAAGCATGGCAATACCATCTTATGTTATCCTTGAAAATGATAAAGACATTGGAAACAAATTTTTAAAATACCTAAGATTAGATATGGTATTGTGCTCACCCTCCCAAAGTGTTGTGTGATTGGCAGGCGGTTCTGCAAGCAGTCGGATCGGGCACGACGGTGCGACACAGATCCTCCTCTCTGAAGGGTGTGTTCGTCATTGTGGGCCTGCTTTTACACACACACACACACACACACACACACACACACACACACACACACACACACACACACACACACACACACACACACACACACACACACACACACACACACACACAACGAAGAAGTATTATAGTAAAACGACAGCAGAATTTGATTCAATAGAAGCACCTACCCTAACTGCTGACCTACCTTTTGCATCAGCAGGTTTTTCAAACCAGACTTGGTGAGACCTTTGGTCTGGGAGAGATTCAAATCATTACAAATAGAGTTGTTTTGGTAATGCAGATTGAATTCACTTTGTACTCCACCGAGCAAAAACACCTCGGCTTGTACTCACCCTCATGTTTGCTTTGGACTTCATGTTAAGGATAAGCGCTCCTCCCCCTTTCTGTCAAAGGTACAAGTGTGTATGTGTTACACATTTCAACAAGACAGGAACAAACTTCAAACTGTTTAAATAAAGAAGAACAGAACTTACCTTTAAATTACCAACTAACTGTTGATAAGATTTGCTTCTCCCTATAAACAGAGACAGAAACACAATGGGAAAGAGAATAATTGGTAAGTGGGTAATAGCACACACACACACACACACACACACACACACACACACACACACACACACACACACACACACACACACACACACACACACACACACACACACACACACACCTGCTTCACATTTTAAGATCTCCTCCTCAAAGAGATCATCTGGTTCCTTCTCTTTGTTCAGAATATCCAGGCGACCATCAATGAACTATAAAAAAACAAGTAATTTTTATTAATCTAAATATATTATAATGGTCACTTATTTACATTAACACGAGTAGCACGTAGTCCCACTGACTTCACAACTGTCATTTTATTACATAAAATTCTGTGGCTTGAATCCTGTACAACATATACATATCAGGTCTGAAATAGCAACCAACACCTAACTATTATTAACCAGCTGCAACATTTCACTATAATTCTCTGCCCAACAAGCCCTAAATTTCCCTCGGGATGAATAAAGTGTCTGTCTGTCTGTCTGTCTGTCTGTCTGTCTAACTATCTGCTCCAGTTGTGTAATTGCATTACATGTCCAGCAGAGGGCAGTAAACCACACGTGGCACAGCGTGTACCTGTTTGAAGGACTGTAAATGAATGGCACTCTGGAGGAACTGCCTCATACTGCTAGACTTGTGCTCTACAAACAGTTCCTCACTGAACAACATCTCACCCTCCTGCAGAGAAGAAGAGAGAGATCGAAACAACAAAAGAGACAAATGAGTCCTAAAGTACACAAAGGCATGAAGAGCTGTCTATAGAAATGACCAAATAGAAATGCAGAGAACACTTTAAATAACTTTTAAAAATGCATTTAAAAGTGCAAACAATACATTTGAACACATTTTTAATAATAAGCCTTTTGAGTGATTGACCTCGTGACCCTGCAGCGCGTCCCTGTAGCCTCCAAACAGCAGAGCCTGAGCTTTCAGGAAGGCCCTTGAGATCCCGCAGCCAGGAGACACCGCCTGACGCTTCAAACACACCTTCAGCCCGGACATCTGGAGACATATTTACATATTTTTCAAGAGCAACTGTTCAATAACAATGATGAAGACGACGCCATTCGATTGAGAGAAGATGAAGTACAAGTGCAAAAGCTGATACACTTTTTTTGGGTTCTTTTGCCTATATCAGCTAATAGCCTGTTTGCATTGTAGCAACATTTTAGGAACCATAATTCCAGGAATTCAAGAATCGTGCTGTGTTTCCGTCAGAAGAACCAGGGTTTAAATTAGTTTGCTCTGCCACAGTTCCTGGCCCCAAAGTCCTGTTATCAGTCTACTTTTCCTAATCTCTATCTATCTATCTATCTACTATCTATCTATCTATCTATCTATCTATCTATCTATCTATCTAGCTATCTATCTTCTATCTATCTATCTATCTATCTATCTATCTATCTATCTATCTATCTATCTATCTATCATCTATCTATCTATCTATCTATCTATCTATCTATCTATCTATCTATCTAATCTATCATATCTATCTATCTATCTATCATCTATCTATCTATCTATCTATCTATCTATCTATCTATCTATCTATCTATCTATCTATCATCTATCTATCTATCTATCTATCTATCCTATCTATCTATCTATATCTATCTATCATCTATCTATCTATCTATCTATCATCTATCTAAATCTATCTATCTATCTATCTAATCTATCATCTATCTTATCTATTCTATCTATCTATCATCTATCTAGCTACTATTCTATCTATCTATCTATCTATCTATCTATCTATCTATCTATCTATCATCTATCTATCTATCTATCTATCATCTATCTATCTATCTATATCTATCTATCTATCATCTATCTATCTATCTATCTATCTATCTATCTATCTATCTATCTATCTATCTATCATCTATCTATCTATCTATCTATCTATCTATCTATCTTCTATCTATCTATCTAGTATATATATTCTGTATATAGAATATATATACAGTATATATATTCTATATACAGAATATATATACTGTATATATATATATATATATAGTCACAAACACATTTAGTTTGTGTTCTGTGTGATTGAGAGTTAATCTATTCTCAAGTTGGAACAATCAGCATGCCTCTGTGAAAGGGAACTAGAAAAATCAAGATCAATATATATCAATGGTTCACCTTTACTCTTTAACTATCAGGCTGATACTGTGGTACAGATTTTGCTTAGTGTAAATAACTTTCAAGTCATATTTTCCTTACTTTAAAAATAGTTAAATGTGAACAAAGAGACAACAAAAATACTTGCTTATGACCGACCACACACAGTCCTACACACATAATTTATTACCACATCTGAAGGTATCCTTTTCAGATCGTCAAAGGGGTTTTCCAGAGTGTTTGTATCCACATTCAGAATTACAACTTCCTCCAAGCCCCGACTCCTCACCCTCTGTCAAACACACACAGAGACACCGTTTTATCTGCAGGGTCTGACAGTTTGTGGGGACACGCCCAGTAGATTAACAAGTTTGGTAGTATTTGAGTGACTGTAGATTGTTTTCAGGAGTTTACCTCATATAGACTGGTGTGGACCCCTATTAGGTAAGGCATAGGCGCACTGTAACCAAATAAAACAGTGTGAATTCATGGTAGGTAGGTAGGTAGGTAGGTAGGAAGGAAGGAAGGAAGGAAGGAAGGTAGGTAGGTAGGTAGGTAGGTAGGTAGGTAGGTAGGTAGGAAGGAAGGAAGGAAGGAAGGAAGGAAGGTAGGTAGGTAGGTTGGTAGCCAGGTAGGTAAGTAGGTAGGAAGGAAGGAAGGAAGGTAGGTAGGTAGGAAGGAAGGAAGGAAGGTAGGAAGGAAGGTAGGTAGGTAGGAAGGAAGGAAGGAAGAAAGGAAGGAAGGAAGGAAGGAAGGTAGGTAGGTAGGTAGGTAGGTAGGTAGGTAGGTAAATAGGTAGGTAGGAAGGAAGGAAGGAAGGAAGGAAGGAAGGAAGAAGGAAGGTAGGTAGGTAGGTAGGTAGGTAGGTAGGTAGGTAGGTAAATAGGTAGGTAGGAAGGAAGGAAGGAAGGAAGGAAGGAAGGAAGGTAGGCAGGTAGTTAAACACAGTTCTTACCAGCAGTAGTCCAGCAGGTGGGGTGGCAGGACAGGGATGAAGATGTGTTGCCAGTACATGGGGTATAACACAGCACTGAGTGCATGCACGCAAGACGTCAGCTACACACAACACAAAATGGACGACTGTTTCAGACAACAACAAACAGGACACAAATGCCTGTCTGTGGGATCTGCCATAGGACACATATGTGGGGTCAATTTGTGACCTAAAGGCAGCACAATTTAGATTATTTTTGATGCAATTTTTGGAGTTTGGTTTCCAAAAAGTTGAATTTAGCAGAAACTAAAGGGATTTCTGTTTCCACTGGGGTTGGGTGAATGTTGATGGATAGAAGTTGGCATGTGACATGTGTCATGAGGTTTATAGGTTAGGGTCAGTTTCCAATGAATGAACATTCATCTGTAGACAGACGTAAATAAAGTCCTATAAAAAATATAGAAGAACAAAAATGTGTGTCTTACTGTGCTGAGTTTACTGGCAAAGATGAGGATGCGTCTCTCAAACAGCATGCTGGCGTAGAGCTGGAGGAGGTTCCCCACATCTACTGCCACAATCAGCTCTGTCAAGTTCCTCTGGTAAAACCACAGACACAAGCACATGCATGTCAGTTTGAATGGGAAAAGTCCAAAACCCCACCTGCTGTATAAGATACACACAGAATTTAGTTTAATCTTTTATACTCACATTTTCAGGGATGGAAGGGAGACTTTTGGGGTCTGGAGCGATGAAGTATGGAATCTGGTCAAAATGAATGAAATAATTACATTAATGACAACACTGGGGGAAGTGTTTTTGCTTTCAGCTGGCTTCAAAATCCTATGACATCCATGCATGACAGGTTACAGGATCAGATTTTTAGGATTTCTTTATACCAAAATTCTGTATCTGTTAAATAACGCTGTTTTTAGATGCAAACTATTGTGTAAGCTAATGTCTTACTGCAACATGACCTTAAAGTTATATCAATTTCATGAAATCTAACCTCATTTTTGACGGTATTTATGGTGGCCATTTTTATTTCTGCAATAGCCATTAAAAGTATTTACATTCAGGAATTCTGATTTCGAAGGAAACAACAGGAGACAAAACATTTGTTGTGGGGTCGGTACAGTCATGGGTTATTTATGTGTTATGGATACATACAGTCAACACTTCCAAAGATCAGGCAGACATTAGTGCAAATGGTGTTAGGTTTGTTTTAAACGTTTGATTAGAGGGGTGAGCGACAAGCTATTAGTCCACACATATTAGGTTTAGCCATCAAGCACAGACAGCTAACGTTTTCCAGCAGGAGTTAGTCTGTATCCGCTCGGCAGTTATTCCAGATCACATGAACCCCCGTGGGACTCACCCCCTCTTTTCTATCTGGGTCTCCAACAGGATGGGACACCTCTGTGCTGACCAATAGCTGCTCTCCCTCAGAAAAAAACACAACAAGCTAACCACTTACAGGTAAACAGCCATGAAATCAAGTGTGAACCTTATTGGATATTTAGAGATTTACCATCTGCAGAGTGACAGATCCAGCTGCCAGTGGTAAGGCTGCTTGTAGAGCGCAGACAGCATCACTTTCATCTCATTGGTCTGTTGAGAACATAATGGTTGTTATGTTAATGATACTCGTACAAGAGTGTATGGATTAGAGACTAATATAGCAAGGCGATTAAACACAAGCAACGTAAACTCACTTGTCCTTTCGTGAGGTAATCGGCCAAGTTGTTGAGAAGTTTGTAAAACACTTCAAACCATGGAAGATAACTGTAATCAAATTGGTTAAATGTAGATTTTATCATGATTTTTAAAGGGATGAGAATCACCCCCTTACACACACGCACGCATGCACGCACACGCACACACACACACACACACACACACACACACACACACACACACACACACACACTCACACACTCACTCACTCTCACACACACACATACACACACACACACACACACACACACACACACCACACACACACACACACACACACACACACACACACACACACAAATGTACCTGAGTATGCAAAGGCAGGTATGTGTATGGTTGGCAAGACGGCAAAAGCCAAACCGCTGGCATCCCTCAAGGTCAGTCAAAACAAAAGTAAAGTGTTGCACGGCCACTCCCTCCCTCGTTCTGTGCAGATGAATGTAGTGAGAGGTGGACAAATAGAAAAATGGACTATAGATAACCTGGAGTAAAGACAGTTTATACTCACCTTTGTATGTCATACGGGAAGCAGAACTTGGGTAATGTTTGACAAGACTCCTGAAGTGGGATAGAATTTAGATGTGTAAAATGAAAAGTGAAAAAATCCCTTAGCAAGTTAAGAGATTACAGCAATGCTATGGCTCTGTGAGGCTGTTCTTAGGCACATCACTGCTAACATATTCACACTGACAATGTTATGCAGGTATGATATCTAGTTAGCATTAACCACAACGTGCAGCTGAGGGTGATCGAAGGTCACTATTTTGCAGGTTTTTGGTCATAAACCACATTAAAAATGAGATCAGATGACGGCGCTACAGGAAACATCAGGGCATCACCAAAGTGAATTCATCACGAGGGGGGCGTGAAGGTCTTTACCACATTTCATGCCAATGCATCCCAACAGTTTAAAGTCAGTAGGATTCATCTTCTGACGAACATGATTGTTTATACATTTCATGGCAATACATTGTATTCTACTACTACTAATACTAATGGATTATAATCATTACAACTTTCTGATTTATCGGGTCTCATGTGCAATATCATGGACATATATATTCAACATTTTCAATCGACTATATACACCTGTCTGTACTTGAGATCTGATATAATACACACATATCTGTGCAACTCACCAAGAAGAAATGTAAGATATGAGCAACCTGTTTACTTTACTGTTATGTTTGGCATTGTGTGTATTTTTAGATTTTGTGTATTTGGGGCATTGAAGTATTTTTACAGTTGCACCTTTATTGATATTTTATATTTGTACTCTTTGTATTTGAACTCTTTTCTACTTTCTACTGCAACTGCTGCAAGACAGTTTCCCTCTTATCTTAATAGTTGTTGAGATTGTTAAGTCAACACAAGACAACACATCAACACATATTATATCTGGATACATGAGTGGCTACCTCATCGCTGAAGTCCTCTGGAAATTGAAACACTACACCAGGATCTATAACATTAAAAAGAATGAATAAGTTAACCACATGGCTATAATTCTAAAAATACTTTATTTTTAAAGTAATTGTAGAGAAGCAAAGTATATTAAGTGTTTTACAAGACAACAATGAGTAAAATCGAAAGAAGAAAATGATTCAAAATGGAGAAATTAAATAAATGTTGCATGTCAATAAAAAGTATGTTCAACCCAGCTGCTCAGTCTGCCAGATTACCACAACATGCTTCCATCTGCTCTAGTGTGACTAGACA
Organism: Cottoperca gobio; assembly: GCF_900634415.1. Taxonomy (NCBI): domain Eukaryota; kingdom Metazoa; phylum Chordata; class Actinopteri; order Perciformes; family Bovichtidae; genus Cottoperca; species Cottoperca gobio. The sequence goes on from NC_041355.1 coordinate 16,963,770, forward strand.
ATGCTGTGCGATTTTTCTGATCACATGACAGGAAGTATGAGCAACTCTAAGTTTAGCTGAAACAGCTTCATGTACACTAAATCTTATCTTGTCATTTTATAATTCATTTGCGTTGCTTCTTTAGTTGAGCAAATTTTCCGATGGAGCTTAACAGTCGGGTTGTTTTAGTGTGCCATGCGGTAAAATGACAAGAAGAAGGTGAATAGAGTCACAGGGGAAGAATTTGAGGAACAATTTTCATCTACTTCTCTGTTGCTGACAAATCACTCTGCACATCTAAACTGTTCTATAACTCATACTTCTAGTACTCCATAGAAACACAGAATCACAGTAATTGCAAATACTACATTGGCCCAGGTGTGTAGCGGGGAGTAAGGACAGAGGACTCACCTTTGTCTCTGGCTACGGGGCAAGTTGCTTCAAAGAACCAGTAGAAGGTTCGCTCAGGATTTGGTCTGACAGGAAAGAGATTCACAGCACATATTTGAGATTATCCTTACAGCGTGTTACTCACCAAAACATGTACACATTAATGTTGAGACGTTCCAGTTAATCTGCCCAACATTTATCATATTACTCAAATCTTTACTTTAATCTCAAGTACTTTACTTAAATCCAATTTTGAGGTATTTGTATTTGTCCATTTCATGCTACTTTATACTTCTACTCCACTACATCTCAGGAACTTTAGTTACTTTGCTTGTTCTTTTAATCAAGGAACGTTTTAAATGCAGGAGTTTTACTTACTTAACTTTACGTAACATAATATTTCTACACTGTGGTACTGCTACTTTTTACTTAGGTAAACTATCTGAGTATTTCTTCCACCACTGGCTAAATGTGATTACATTTAAATATTCAAAAGTTGTTAACAGGGCAACAAACACAGATTGCTCTGCTTTGACCAAGAACGGTTCTACTGTGAAGTATATGGCAACACTAAAGGGCAACAGAGTTGCTGCAGGAAACTTGCAATTGTGAGAGGAAGTAAAAACCACAAGCACAGACTAACAGGCAGAGTGATGATGGAAGCAGAGCAAAGAAAGACATGACTAACTCACTTCAATCTGGAGCCCATGCTGTCTAGATGTGTCTGTGTCCATGTGTTTGTCCAGGAGGGCAGAGATCTCCAGCAGGTGTATCAGATGATAGTCAAACCTCTGATGTAGCAGTGGTGCAAACGGATGAGGACACAGCGATAGCAGCCGTCTGCTCAATCAGCGCAATAGCAGTGACAAACACTTCCTGATATATGTCAGTGTGTGTGTGTGTTGTTTCAGAAGGTGTATATGATGTCTGTTATAAGACCACCTCTTTAAGATCTCACATTCACTTCTCTTAGAATTACATTATCTGTCCTTAACATTTCTTCACAACCTGTTTCCTTTAAGATGTGGATCTTCTCATTTATTTTAAAAATGAGCAGCCATCAGGTCAAAAGGTAGTCTTTGATAACAGCTTCATGAGCAGCTGCATGAACAATTAAGTTATAGTGTAGAGTAGTAGTAGTTGTAGTAGAACATACTCTCACATACTGCTATCGATAGGCCGATTAAAAAAATGTAGGCGTGAGTGTTTTACACAATATGCTTGTATTTTTATTTCCTATTTCAGAAAAGATATATTCATAATTTGTCATGTTGTTCTCTAAATATATATGTATATTCAAATCTTGCTATTCTATTACTATATTTGTATATCATTATCATATTGTATTTTCTCTGTACTCACGAGACTCATGTCTCACTTGTGAAGAGATCTTGGCCTCAATGTCACTTCCTGATTAAATAGTATATATATATATATATATATATATATATATAGAGAGAGAGAGAGAGATAGCACATCTGCACAATGACCTCGGTGAGATTTGCATTATAAAAATTCCCCTTCAATTGTCTACTTTTGCTTTTATTTTTCATTCATTCATGCATATAACCATGAGCACCACCAAACTAATCAAGCATTGTATAAAGAGAAACTGTCATTAACACCATAAGACATATGGTCTCCACCACTTATTAATATCTTTGTAGTGCATCAAGAACACTGGAGCTGATGTTGAGGATCTGTTTCCCGCTTGATTTATATAAAAGGACACGCTTTATTCTTCATATGTCATATACATGAAAGCTGACTGCGATGGTGTGTCTTGCAATTGCTCATAGAAACAGGCTTCAAAAGGATGTGCTTTTCCTATAAAGAAGCATTTCTGACACTTCATAACAGAGCATTTGGTGTTACAGGTTTCAAAGTGGAAAAGAAAGCATCCACATCCTGCTCAGAAGCACTAAACGCATAGATCTCAATACTTCCTCCTAGTGGTGTTCAAGCAAAACTGCCTAATCTGTAGATGCAGGTTTCCATTTTGATTTGCCTTCATACTGCGACATCTAGAGCAAAACTGGTAGAAGAATTGCGCTTCTTCAAATGCATTTGATACTCTGGTTTATTTCAGTCAAAAGGAGTCTATTTTTGTACAGGTTTGTCAGCAACACTTAAGAAATATATAGCGTATGGGTTACTTATCTGCTTATATTGTTTGTCTTTCATTTTAAAAAGTATCACACCAAAAACCATCAAACGCACAAAGGGATAACAGTTTTATTGAATACTTGGCCCAGGTACTGTTTGACTGATGGTGATAACTGAGCATAAACAGAAAGCTACGGACAAAATACCACAAGCACAGCTGTGTTAGCTAGCTCTATATGAGCAACGAGGCTGGAGAGTCAATTTAGTGTGGTGAATCCTACTCTGAAAGAAAGGAGAGGCAGAGAGAAAATGAAACATAACAATTACGGGGATAAGAGAACAGAGAGCAGTGTGAATCAGTCAGAGTAGTAGGAGTAAAATAAGTGGTTGGACGGAGTTATTACGACTGCACTTGAGAAAGAAGATGGATGATTTTAGCCTTAGGCCACTTCCTCTTCTCCCTCCTCCTCAAACTCTCCTTCCTCAGCCGTGGCGTCCTGGTACTGCTGGTACTCGGACACCAAGTCGTTCATGTTGCTCTCCGCCTCTGTGAACTCCATCTCGTCCATGCCCTCGCCCGTGAACCAGTGCAGGAAGGCCTTCCGGCGGAACATGGCGGAGAACTGCTCCGAGATGCGCTTGAAGATCTCCTGGATGGCCGTGCTGTTGCCGATGAAGGTGGCGGCCATCTTGAGCCCCCGGGGCGCGATGTCGCAGACGGCCACCTTCACGTTGTTGGGGATCCACTCCACGAAGTAGCTGCTGTTCTTGTTCTGGATGTTCAGCATCTGCTCGTCCACCTCCTTCATGGACATGGGCCCGCGGAAGACGGCGGCGACGGTCAGGTAGCGTCCGTGGCGAGGGTCGCAGGCCGCCATCATGTTTCTGGCGTCAAACATCTGCTGGGTGAGCTCGGGGACAGTGAGCGCGCGGTACTGCTGGCTGCCCCGCGCCGTCAGAGGAGCGAACCCCGGCATGAAGAAGTGCAGCCTGGGGAAAGGCACCATGTTGACGGCCAGCTTGCGGAGATCTGCGTTGAGCTGCCCGGGGAACCGGAGCGAGGTCGTCACCCCGCTCATGGTTGCAGAGACCAGGTGGTTGAGGTCTCCATAAGTGGGTGTGGTCAGTTTGAGGGTGCGGAAGCAGATGTCATACAAGGCCTCGTTGTCGATGCAGTAAGTCTCGTCTGTGTTCTCAACCAGCTGATGGACAGACAGGGTGGCATTGTAGGGCTCCACCACTGTGTCTGACACCTGGAGGCACAAAGCAAAAAAGGTCAAAGGGGATAAAACGAAAAAGCCAGAAATAGAAAATAAAACACCAATAAGCAATGAGACGTGAATTCTATACCTTAGGAGAGGGCACCACACTGAACGTGTTCATGATACGATCGGGGTACTCCTCACGGATCTTGCTGATGAGCAGAGTTCCCATACCAGAGCCGGTACCACCGCCCAGGGAGTGTGTAAGCTGGAAACCCTGCAGGCAGTCGCAGCTCTCAGCCTCCTTCCTCACCACGTCCATGACTGAGTCCACCAGCTCGGCTCCCTCTGTGTAGTGGCCCTTAGCCCAATTGTTACCGGCTCCACTCTGGCCTGGAAGGAAAGGGTTGATTACAATCCGCCCTTTGAATATTCAGCCTTACTAGTCCTGCCAAAAGGTCATCATACCAAAGACAAAGTTGTCGGGTCTGAAGATCTGTCCAAAGGGACCGGAGCGGACAGAGTCCATGGTGCCTGGCTCCAGATCCACCAAGATGGCCCTCGGCACATACTTTCCACCTGGAACACAAATGCATGTGTCAAAACAGTTTAATTGAAAAGAAAAGAAAAGACTATTAGAATTAGTTGTTTTACATATTCCTGACCTGAAGCCTCATTATAGTAGACATTGATTCTGTCCAGCTGCAGGTCACTGTCTCCATGGTAAGTTCCTGTTGGGTCGATGCCGTGCTCATCACTGATCACCTCCCAGAACTACAGACCAGTCGATGGGTTGGATTAGATAGAAAAACTTACATAACAGTCTGAATTTACTGACATGCTAATATCTCAACATGTAATGGTCATGCCTTTATATTGCACTTTACAAGCCACTCTACTTACTCACAATTAATAGACAAAAAATTTGATGATCGAATGATCATTAAAACAAACAGACAAAACAAACAACCTGAAGAAATGACGGCCAATTTTCACTATTTCATAGACCAAATGATTATTCAGTTAAAAGGACGAGTCTGTAGGATTTAGTGCCATCTAGTGGTCATGGTGAGGTTGCAGATTGCAACAACTGAATACCGCTCCTGAATATCCTCTGCTCATCCTCTTCATGTAATGTAAAGACGTGAAAGGCTCTCTCTAGAGCCAGAGTTTGGTTTGTCTGTTCTGGGCTACTGTAGAAACATGTCGTTGCAACATGGCGCAAACCGTGAAGAGGACCAGCTCCCTTATGTAGATATAAGGGCTCATTCTAAGCTCACGAAAACACAACGAGTTTTAGTTCCAGGTGATTATACACGATGTGAAATATAGTTATGAATATTATATTTAATTTCTGCCAATAAATCCATTTAAATCCTACACATTGCACCTCTAATTAAAAGAATAACGGATTCATCAGTAATAAAACACACTTGTTCGTTGCAGAACAATATCTTTTCAGATTCATCGACCTCAATTCAATCTCTGTATCACAGATACCCTCAGAAGATGGATTTATTTATTATTTAAAATGAGGCTAAACCCACGATTTGATGCAGGGGTGATCATTTAAAAAAATACCATCCTATGAGGCTTTATTATCATTGCAATTAGATGTGACCTATATTCGTGTGGGTCGAAAAGCTGCAAGCTTGCCGGCGTTCTGGTGCATTCAGTGTCTGAGCCGCACCCCTCTCTCTCTGACAAACAAACCCACCCCCACCTCTCACACACACACACACACACACACACACACACACAAACACAAACGTTTAGGTGTTGTCGTTCATTCAGAGGGGATCAGCGGCAGCAGCGGGGATGTCTCGGCTTGCCACCGCCCATCCAAAAGGATGCTATTGTCTTACACAAGCCTGTCTACTCCACTGAGTTGACCTATTTAGTATTTCCTGTGGACAACATGGCCTCATAACAGCCGACACGTAGACATAAACCCTGTTAAACTTGAATTAAATCCCATAAAACCGAGTGCAGTTAACAGGTAGATATAACGGCGACGAAAGTGCGTGTTTGCATACCTTTGCTCCAATCTGGTTCCCGCACTGCCCGGCTTGCAGATGCACGATCTCACGCATATTGTCGATGCAGTGTGTGGGGTGTCTCGCGGATAAACAGGGGAAGCTGACGACGGGATGCTCTGGTTCTTGGGATGTTCGGTCCTGGTCCTCCCGGTTCAGTCGACAGTCTGACTGAATGGCTGCGTAGTAAGCTCTCAGTCTCGCCCTTCCCTCCGTCCGCGCTTGCGCCGTTCATCCCGGTGCTGCAGCATGACGTCATCTCCATGGCAACGGGAACCGGGTATGGCTGGAAAATCAGCCTGCCTCGGCTGATGGGAGACCGGTCTATGTGGGATTGCATGGATGGGAGATAACACTGGAAGGATAAACAACAGAGATTACCTATTTTCTTAGAGCTTCATGCACGGGGTTAACTGTCTGCTGCTGACATCAGCATGTGAAGGAGTTAATGACAGTGTGATAGTAGGCCTATGCATTTTCAATCAGTAGAATCCTAACTGTAGAAATGCATGGTTATGAAGATAATATCAAATGTTTGCAAATTACACTGTATTTATAGCACAATTTGAGCAGTGCTGCCTGTGTGGCTTAATGTGTGTAATTTCCTGGATGAGAAGGAATGATTTTGGCACGAGATGGATTCACATGCAGAGACTTACAGTAGCTAATGTCAACTCATTTTTTTATGACATTTACTTTAGGACCTATTTCTTATTTTGCATTATTCATATTAGATATGTATCTGTTTCCTACCTCTTAAGATGGTTTCCTGCTGTGACCATGAATCTGTCCACTGATGTACTGATGATATTAATAAAGGATAATATTATTTTATTTTATGAGTATCATATGTTTATATATTTACTTGCACACATTGCATATTTATTGTATTTGATCATATTTGGCATGCGATGCTTGCACGGAATATAGAAAAACCTGCTCTGTCATTGTGGCCGTGGGTTGAATATGTGCTGTTGGGCCCATTTCCAACCCCTCCCGCTGCCCTCTGTGAATTGCACATGTCCAGGTTCAGTATTCCTCAAACAAATTTGGTCCTATGCAGGGACTGCTGGTATCAATGAGCTAACAGGGCTCAGCCCTCCCTATCTCTTACACTATAAAGGAGAAAATGATTGTTAAAAAGAACAGATTAGAACAAATTTTCTTCAATTTAGTTGGAACCTAGAGCAGCAACAGCACAGGAAAAACACATAACATATTTAAATGTCCTTATTCAAAGCCCCTGCTTCCTTTCATCTTCGAAATGTTAAGTAATTGACAGGCGTCATGGCACACGCCCTTGATTTGCTGACCATGTGACCTAAATTCATTCAGCGCAGGCCATTGACTTTTGACCAATGACAGCGCAGCAGATGTACAGTAACTGTCGCTGCGTACAGTGAGTGGAGAGGAAGTAGTTAGCAATAGTGGCAGTGGGCGTTGGCATGAACATAAACGAGGTGGATTATTTACTAAATCATCAATTTCCTTTGATAAAATTGGAAGTGAAGAGACCAGGGACACATCATGCCTGCTTTTTGGCTTGGACCCAACTAAGAATTGTGGATTTAAAACATTTATCAGACAAAATTAAGGGACATGAATGCAGTCACGTTGGAAATAGCATAAAGCTATCAATGTCGGGTACGGTTAACATCCCCTGTCAACTTGATGAGGGCCATTGCATCACTAAACAGAAACACAACAAGCTGGTACAGAAAATCAGACTTTCACTATTGTGGATTGTAGACTGCTATCTCTGCAGGGATCCGACGAATCTCAGACTTCAATGCAGCGACTAACCGATGAGGCATGTGGTAACCTGTGTGTGATTGTGCTGAGGTACATCACTGAAGCTCCCGTTGTGGAGAGATGTCTTTGTTTCTCCCCGTTAGGTGTGGTCATTCTTGTGAGTGCTTCTCTCTTCTTCTATGGTTGTAGAGCAAATGCTATAACAAGGTATATAGTGACATTACTCATCAAATACTGCTGGAGTGCAGTGTCCTTTCTCAGCCTACAGGGGCACAAAGACACAGCTGTCTGTGTGATCACTGCTGGATCTCGATGATCTGTTTGGTCTATAAAATGTCAGAAAGTGGTGAAAAATGTCCATCTCAGTTTCATTTAAATGTTTAGTTTTGTCAGTCCAAAACCCAAAGATGTTAATTTTAATATGATATAAAACAGAAAAAAGCAGGACACGTCCATATTTGAGAGGCTGAAACCCACATTTTCTGCCATTTTTGCATGAAAATGACTTAAAGGGCCAATTGATTGTTGAAAGAGTTGCAGATTGTTTTAGACTTACCTCTAATCTAAGGGGAAACAAGTTCATGGCTAGTTCAAATGTGAACTCCCAAACTGCTTAAACTGCCAAACTCCAAGATACAGAGGAGATTACCTCAGTGTCCTCAGTGAATATCTTGCATGTACAACCCAATTGAATGTTGTCCAACATTAGGAAGCAGCTAGTTTTTCAGCTAGCAGCTAGTTTTGTTTGTGCTGTTGCCTATAGAGAAAGGAAGTTTGAAAACAGAGACTGGATAGGAGTGAGGAAGGAAGAAGATAGTCAGCAAACAAGATGGCATTCCCTGACCTTTTCTTGCAGGCGTCCAAAGAAAACATCAACGGTGAGTAAGGAGGGGAAAGCCGACCACAAGTGATCACTGACTCACTGAAAGCAGTTGCATACACGCCCAGACTGGATCCTGAAATATTATACAGTATCTGGAATCATGATTCATTATGGTTTATTTCTATCGAACTGTCTTTTTCCTTAGTTCACATGACCTTCAGCTACATCAGGTCAATAACTGCACAGCACCGTCAGTGCTGAAGCCAGACCCTGAAACACATTGAAACACAGCCTGAGCCAACAGTTAGCTGTGTTTGGAGGGTTTTAGTCACGAGCCAGAACTGTTTTCCAATCGTGTAATAAATAATAAGAGTTGCTGATGGTTTGCCATCGTTAATAAAACCTACAGAATTTGATAATTAACCAAAGTAATGTATTGAGTTTTATAGCCATTTGGAAGTTGGGACAATATGTTGAGCATTAATTGAAAGTGCCTTCTAAAAACATAGCATTTCAGCCTTCGAGCTACATACGTATGTTGTTTAGCATAACAAGCCGTAAACACAACATTTTTCATATTAACCTTATTATTTAGATCTGTTTTGGGGTTTATATTTGGGTTTACAACAACATTCAGTAAGTTTGCAAAGGGGAAGAAAGAAACCAGGAACCCAGATACACACAGAGCAGAACCAGAAACGGGTCGTGATCAACATCTCTGTCTGAGCAGAGCATTTGAGTTCTTATCTTTTGGCCTTATCTACTCTGCAAAGGATTTTGATGCTAAGATTGTCTCCACCCCTCAAGGCATGGCACAAGCAAAATCACACTGCCTTTCTTAACTTTAGACAGTTCAAACCAAAATCCAACCTTTTTCCCTTTGTTCAAAGTTCCACATTAAATACATTTGTAAAAGAACAGTGAACTTTGACACTGAGCATTCATTCAAGAGCAAAAGGGCACAACACATAACGTAACCTTTCCTGTAAAGAGAAACAGTGCCTTGGAAGCATTATCAAAAGATGAAATTGTCATGAAGAATTCAGCCGCTATTGTGGTTTGGGGTGGTTTGAGTTTTACCAACCTCTGACAAATAATACAACCCTGTCATTCAAAATGGAACAAGGAGAGATTCTCATGAAGGCAAAGGAAAGGGGTTGGATGTATCAAGCTGAAGCTGAAGAACTAAGATTCCTATATAAAGAAAATCCACAAATGGCCTTTTTCTACATGCTTCCAAAAATACATAAATGTGTGGTTCATCTCCCAGGTAGACCTGTGATATCAGGCAATGACCAATGATGAACCAGGGTCAAAGTATATTGACTATTTTACTTAACCCTATGTTGTTCGGCTCTGCTGTGACCCGTTTCAAGTTAAAATTATATAATAACTACCATCTAGTTTTTTTTTTTTAGAACAAGGCTTCATGATATCGTACACAACAGCTATATAAATACTACAAAACAAATTTAGATCATTTTAGCCAATTCTGAAGGTCTCTCTAAAACAAAGTATCATTTGGTGTTCGGTTCTGGGAAGACCCAGCACTGCATTGAAATGTTGTGAGTAAAATAAAATGACAACAGGATTGTATGAATGCATAATAAGTTAGTTATGATGTAGTAAAAACAATATTGGATGATAGTCATTCTTTTTTTGTGTTTTGGACTGAGTTAAACCATGGGTCAAAATTGACCTGCGAACACAAGGGACAGAAACAGCTTTTGAACACAACACAAGGGTTAACCATTTTCACATTAGAGAGACTTTTCTTGCCACTATGGACATCACAGTCCATAGGGCACTCAGATCGGACATAAAAGAGCGGGTAGACCACAGAGGTTGTCACATACCGGAGAAGAAGAAGAAGAAGAAGAAGAAGAAGAAGAAGAAGAAGAAGAAGAAGAAGAAGAAGAAGAAGAAGAAGAAGAAGACAGGAAACATGAGTGTAGAAATGATGTCATTAAACAGGGAAAAAGATTCTCTGGAGTGTCAAAGCAGTAGACATAGACCATGAGATGTGGTTGAAAGGTCTGACAAAGCTCGTAAGTCTCAAATTAAAAACCTAATTAAATCTGCACTGATTGATTTTTTTGGCCACTTGGGGGCAGCAACAAAGGTTGTTAACACAATACTGACATATTATCACCTAATAAAGTTGATATGGTGAACTTGTGAGATAAGAGAGTTTTATTTAAACCTCCAGCAGAGACTGAATAACATTAGCATTAGCATTAGCAACATTTACCAGCTAGTGGTCGACTGTCAGCTGTTTGGTACTGAGCAGGTCACGTACAGGTAGGTTTATCAGAACTACTTGCAGCTGCTAGAAACAGCGCTGATGGTAACAGTGAGACTAAACTAAAACCCGTTTTAGAGGTTGTGATATGAACATGGTTCCATATACATTCACTATTTGTTCTCTGCCCCCAGATAACACCTGTTTGTTAAAGCCCAGAGCCCCTATCTTGATCAGAAGGATATCATGGTTTACAGCGTCAAACGCCTGTTCAAGATCCAACATAACCATGATGCCTGAAAGGGATTATTTCAGTTTGAGTCTATACATTGTTTTCTCATTGTGCGTTCAGGTCTTTCCCATCAAGTCCCTGACCTTTGACCTCTCTATTGCAGGGAGGAAACAGAAAACTAATTATTTGAACATAATCCAGTTGAAGACACTTTGATGTTCATTTGTCATTAGAACAAACCATGTTTGTGTGAAAGCATGTAGTGGTATGTCCTCATACAAGTCCCCACAGCACCTTCTACCCCAGATACCCGCTGAAGGTTTGTTTGTTTCTAGGAAAAGCAAGACTGTAATTCTAAAGTGTTGACAAAATGTGTGAGCATTTGTGAACTGCTGAAATAAATGCGGGGCGGGTTGTACAAAGTGTGTTTTTGATTATCAAAAGTATCTAAAGACCCCATGAAATGAAATTGATGTGACACTTTTAAGCAACATATTTGTTTATATAATGATAAAAAAATAAATAAAGACCAAAGTGCTAAAATTTCTTACACTGGTCTTGTGTCAAATGTTCAATTGCCAGAGAAAAGTCAGTGCAGTCAATGGATGTGCTGATAATATGTGCTTACTTTTACTTCAGTAAGGGTTTGAATGCAGGACTTTTACATTTAGGGGAATATTTTCACAGTGTGGTATTTACTGATCTGACTACTTCCACCATTGTGAATAGGACTGTACAGTATACGTCCTCTATTAAGTTCATTATTATCAATATTTGCCCCTGCTGTCCACAGTGTGCATCAAGTGCATACGATCTGAAATAAAAAGTATTCCAGTGGGTAGAGAAGGACATTGGGACATTGAAAGTGCTTTTGCAACAGTGGTTGAAGAATAACTCAAATATTTTTGTTATAATATAAATACTTCCTCCTCCCAGGCACTGGTGATACTTCGCCCTCACACGCAGACAAGTGACTTACAGTCAGTCCTGGTGATGAAAGCCTCTAGCGCTCAGATGTAAAAACACAGAGACAGGTGTGATGGAGCCATGTCCTCTACAGACAGCCGTGCTTCAGATGCCAGACGCACAGACTGCAGTGACTGTGTGTCAGCCCCACCTACTGGCTGTATGCTCCAGACACAGCGTCCACGTCTCTGGACTCCCCCGCTGCAGCGACTCAAACAGAGACAGAGTCCACTCTCTCAGAGGACGTGAGAGGACAGCTGTCACCCAGTGATGGAGCAGCATGAGCCACTCCACTCACTGCAGAGCTTTCAGCTGCGCTCCTCTTCACACAAGGACTTCTGCATTTTGGATGTTCCTTGAATAAAGAGAATCACTGTAGTTGTTTATTCTGTACACACGGCATCTATTGCACGTCTGTCCGTCCTGGGAGAGGGATCCCTCCTCGGTTTCTTCCATTTTTTCCCCCTTTAATTATGGGGTTTCTTTTAGGGAGGTTTTCCTTGTGCGGTGCGAGGGTCTAAGGACATAGGGTGTCGTAACCTGTACAGTCTGTAAAGCACACTGAGACAAATGTATAATTTGTGATATTGGGCTATATAAATACATTTGATTTGATGTGACTCATAAATAGTGATTTAAATAGGTTTACTACTGAAAAGAATGATTACCTTATGGTTTGCTTTGTTGAGCAACAAGTCGTATTTGAGAAACCGTTTAGTATTGCATCCAGACAATTTTCTTTTCTGTTTTTATAAATAAAATAAAACAGCCATTGTGCCACGAATAGTCGGAACCACAACGTGTAGTTCTCACACTTTGTTTTTTGTACGGATTAAATACTCAATATACATCATGTTAATTAGTGAGCATTAGAGGTCCTGATGGTGGATGTTTTTTACCTCTGGACAGAGCCAGCTGTTTCCTGTCTTTGTGCTAAGATAAACTAAACAACTCATGGCCGAACCTTTATATCCACCAGAGAGACAGCAGTGACATCAATCCTTCAGTGACTCAGCAAATCAGCGTATTTCTAACCCTAAATGTCCCTTGAATATGTGTTCATTTAATCGGGTACGGTGAAATGTATAACCACTACGTAATTTGAAACACTGACACCGGATATGCATAGCAAATCATTTGAAAACAAGCAATATATCATCCAGAGACGGCTGTGTTTCAAAACACCCTGTGGAACATGTAACGTGTAATAACTCCTGTCAACACGGCGGGAACGCAGTGCTGATCGTCTCCATGCAGGAAGACTGTGTCTCTAATGAGACAGCTTAAACCAGCGGACATCATCAGTGACGGACAGTCAAGAGTGTGTGTGTGTGTGTGTGTGTGTGCGTGCGTGATAGAAGGCTTACATTAGTCATTTGGCATGAGATAGATTCACTTGTCAAATGCAGGGTCTCGCAGTAATGTGAACTTGGTTTATTTGTCTCAGTATAAATACATAAAAGTATATTAGGATGATATTTATTTCATTGTATTACTTTTTTGGTGTATTTATCCATTTTTAATAGTTATGTAACTGTTTCATCCCTTTTTGGATTGTTTTCTTGTGCTACTGTGACACATAAATGTATCCACTGAGGATTAATACAGTCTCATATTATCTTGTTTTATGAGTAGCCTATGTTTACATGCACACATTGTATTAATGTAAACATTTTATCTTTCTCAAATGATACACATTTTAGGGTGGATCCAGCATTATTTCCTTATCTTGAGGCCACTGTTACATATTCCTAACAATATTGTTTTTTAAATGAAAGTAAAGTGTTTCCACCACAAATTGATGTGCAGCAGTAGGCAGGAAGTCCTCTAGCGCAGGGGTCCCCAACCACGGGGCCAGAACCGGAACTGTATCTTCGTTCCTACCCTCACCTATGGTCATGAAGGCTGGGTCATGACCGAAAGAACGAGATCACGGGTACAAGCGGCCGAAATGGGTTTTCTCAGACGGGTGGCTGGCGTCTCCCTTAGAGATAGGGTGAGAAGCTCAGCCATCCGTGAGAGACTCGGAGTAGAGCCGCTGCTCCTTTATGCCTCCCTAGGGAGGTGTTCCAGGCACGTCCAGCTGGGAGGAGATCCCAGGGAAGACCCAGGACTCGGTGGAGAAATTATATCTCCTCACTGGCCTGGGAACGCCTCAGGATCCCCCAGTTGGAGCTGGAGGATGTGGCCCGGAGAAGGGAAGTTTGGGGTTCCTTACTGGAGCTGCTGCCCCCGCGACCCGACCCCGGATAAGCGGTAGACGATGGATGGATGGATGGATGGATGTTACTTCCTATATTCTTTATATTTAAGATTCTTAATGTTTAAATTGTGTTTTTCCTTCATTTTCATGTTGTTGTTTGATCTCTGGAATGAGAATTTCCCACAGTTCCATCTTATTTTATCTTGATAAAATTCAGACGTGTAGTTTGTTGTGTGCACTGCACTTTGTGGGTAATTGAAGGCGACATGAGGCACAATGCACAGAGTACCAACAGTGGCTCCTGAGCAGTAATCTTTTCAGTAATCCAGCCACGAACTGTAGTAACACCTGACATCCACAGAGAGGCGATAGAGATCTTCTGTTGTTCAGCTGGTGCTTCCTGCCCCTGGTATCTTCACTGTCCATAGCTCCTTTCAAATCAAAAATCTAATCCTGTGTTCATTTTATTGGTTATAAAGTTGCAAGTAAGAATAGTCACATGCCTCAGTAAAGGGAAATCCTAAAACTGAGTGCACTAGTTGTATCTTGAATTCATAAGATATAGCTATACAATAGTCTGATGAAAAGAAACATAACAAGTGAGGATTCCTTATATTGATTTATCGTTTATTTAGTGGGGACAGAAACAATTTACATTGACGGACTGTAATCAGCTATCCAATGCATTTCCAAAGCTTTTATGAAATAAGAAGATGAGAACAGTGAGGTAAAAGAAGAAACAGAATAAAGCGAGATACAGTCAAACACACTCAAGATAGACATGAGTACAGATTTGTTGTATACCTGTACTGAATATATATCAGTGTCATTCTTTCAACTTGCCCTGTGAATTCTTCCCAATTCTGAGAAATAACACATACAGAAAAAGCACTCGGGCAGATTTACCTATGAAATGTGAATATTAAAAACTTTAGCCTCTGGTTAACTCAGTCTTACCTTTTTATCTTATTTTACATTTTTAATATATAAATATAACTTTTTTTTTCCGCAGGCAGACTTTACATTTTCATAGAGTTCTTAATGCCTGAGGATGACAGTGGAGAGACACACACACACACACACACACACACACACACACACACACACACACACACACACACACACACACACACACAGGAAGAACAGTGCATGAAGAAGGACAACTTGAACTGCTACAATATCAAAACAATCAAAACTTTCCGCAACTATTTTTTATAAGAGTGATTCAGTGATGCTTACATACATAGACTTATTTCTGCTGCTGAGATTGCCTCCTCCTTTTCCTTGGAGGATATGAAGTGTGCTGTGAATATTGTCCTTCTTCAAGAACATATCCAGATGTCGTATATTCAAAACACTCCATTAAATCCACAACGCCTGAGGTCACATCCCCCTATAGTGTCAGACTCGTCTCGTTCTCTCAGCCTCCCACATCACTGCTGTGACCATCTTCTGTGTATTGCCTGCTCTACATCTGTCCAACCTTCCCACCATTTCCTCCTTCTCCTGCATGCTTTGTTACATTAAAATGTTGCACTACGAAAACACACACACACACACACACACACACACACACACACACACAACACACACACACACACACACACACACACACACACACTTCCTTAAGCTTTATCAATGCTCATAAATATCATGGTTATTTAAAGTATGTTAAACTGAGTTGAACACATGACCAGCAGTTTGTCATTTTATGCAAGAGCTGCCAGATATATTGAGACATAAAACCACCCGGCCTGTCGGAAACATCAAGATCACTGAAGAGGGTGCTCAGCACATTTGAAAGGACACACACACACACACACACACACACACACACACACACACACACACACACACACACACACACACACACACACACACACACACACACACACACACACACTTATTTTTTATTATAGTGATTCAGTGATGCTTTTGAAGGTTAATAAAAGTTAAGTGATACATGAATTACTGGAGTAAAAGCTTGCGGAAGCCTATTTACTTGTTTATCCAGGCTATATGACTGAGAAGGATTAGATGAGAAGTGATTTTGGGTGTTGGCCATGATTTCTAATCAATGTGACAGTTTAGGCAAAGACGCTAGTGAACTGAGGAAGTTGGGAGAAAGAAAAACAAGTTTGGTGAGCAGTGTGTTGGCATGTGTATGTGGCATATTGATGTCTTAGGGAAGTTTTATTCCTCTCCGTCTTTACATATTCAGCATTCACGCTTGTCTGCCAAGAAAGATCAGCCTCTTGCTTCTCAACAATGAAGGGGGCACATGAACGTTGATGCTATCAATCACATGACAAAAAGTAATAAAAACTCTTCTCACACATACAGTGTGTCGAGCGTCATCACGTTGACTGGGTTTCTGCCACTCTTAACTTAAGTCTTACTCACCTTAACCATAGCAACAAAGGTCTGGAAAGGTTCAAAATGCTTATTTTATCCAACAAGGCCACCTTCATCTGTAGAACGCATTGGAGTGTTTTACTGTGAAACATTATGCAGATATTAATGAATGATTGTACATCCATTTTATGATGAACTCTAAGGCCAATTTCAGGTTCAACATACTGGGCTTGATGAGTGCAGTGCTGTAACCGAATGCTGAAGAACAAGGTCGATAAGCAGGCGTAGTGCAAAAACAAAAAGAAAAGGCATATAGTAACAAAATGTTTACTGAATAAAAGGACAACAATTAAACTAGGGAATTTCAATAAAAATAAATTAAACTGATGCTAAAGAAAGCCAGTTAATAGCATGTTGACCTCCCAGCCTCACATAACTGGAACTTACCAACTGCCCAGGTAAGTAAAGGGTGAGCTAAACAGAGCACACATCCAGATCACACAGAATAATGAACATAACATAAATACACAATCTCTAAGTTACTGCTGACATCACAATTCATGCATGGGCAATCATTATATCCCAACGAGCACACCAGATATAACAGAATGTCATTTACTGCAGAACTATCTTATCTCTCTTCTTAACAGCGCCCAGCCCCTCCCTGCTAAGAGCACATAATTAGGAGCACCTGTTTGCACTTTCCTTGATTGAGCTGCCACAAAAGCAACATCACAGGCAGACAACAAATCCTAAGAACCCATAAAAAACAAACTAAACAAGCTTGTGTGTCATTTACATAACTTAACTGGTTAGGTATCAAATAAACTGAAACAATAGACATAGAAAATAGAAAATAATAATTAATCAGACATATAAACACTGTTCATGTTGGGGAACAGCGCTGATTCACAAACTTCAGTGGGTTTTCTTTCAGTTCTCGCTGCTTCATCCTTGTTCTTTTTTAAACCTGTGTCATTGGATTATGAGAGGAAAGTGAAGCACCTGAGAGAAACACAATAAAAACCATGCGAAACCCTCATAATCAATCCCAGCGCCGACAGGCCAATAAAACAAATCACTCAGCCACCGTGCTGAGATTATTAGCATAATTGGTTTTCTTTATCTATTGACCACCTGTTCTTTATTCTGGAAGTTATTTGAGCACTCGCAATTTGTGGTTAGCACTCTTACATCATCAAGGATATATACCAAGATAATTAGTGATAAAGTAATTATGCATTTTGCTCAGTTAATGCCATTGTATGTTGTTTACTGATATCATTAAACTAAGTATTCACGTCTCGCTTCTGTGAAACAAATCACATATGCATGGAGCAATCTGTTTCTCTGTGTGTGCTTTGAGATACAATGCGTCTCATGTCTTTTGCTACAGAGAGTTACACAACGGAAAAAGACGACTGAAGCACAAGTGAAATTTTAATTGTATGCATATTTATAAGACACTGCCAATAACACTTACATTAGCACATTATCATAATTGCCGCCATTAGGAAGAAAAAGATAACACAATTAGCATCCAAATAAACAAGCCCAAGGCAACTAGATGGATTAATTATATCATGAAATATGTCTTAAGGGAGCAATTAATATAAAGATGTCAACACTTCCTTTCTTGTATTCACCTCCTTCCTTCTCTCTTTTTCTATCGTTCTCTTTCCGAAAGACTACAAATAAAGACTTTCAGATTGTCTGAGTGTTAATCAATGACAAAAACTTGTCACTTCAGTGAAGTTGTGTGGTGTGTGCACGAGAGTGTGTACGATCATCTTAACAACAGGATAGCCACACATACACACGTGTGCACGGATCAGAAACACATACACATGGATTTCAAATTTCCAAAGACTTGAACAAGAAAAAAGGCATTTCTCTATTATTTATTCACATTTATTATTCAGTGGGGGATCGATAACCTGCAGCATTAAACCTGGTGACTCACAGAAGCAGCAGTCCGACCAACAGCCTCTTAAAGTAATGAGTGTATTTCCAAATGAGCCGGTTGCTTTGAAAAAACAGCATTTAAAGGGTTTTTATTAATATGCTACATATCTGTTTTATGAAACTGTTTTTGTTGGTTATCAATCAATATTTGAGGTTGTGGTACAAAGTGGTTGCATCCAATAGAATTCAATTAGTTTTCTATTCCCTTGGTTGACTTTAACTCTTTTTTCCTGTTTCGTGTTCAGCTTAGTCATTAAGGAAGAGAAAGAAATGGTCTTTCTCCCTATTTTTCTTCTCTTCTCCTCCCTATCTCCCTCCTCCTCCTCTCCACTCCACTTTTTCTTGGTCGAGTTTTTAACAAGCAATTGCTGTATCCCCATGGTGCCCTCAATGTCCAGCAGACTTTGAGCTTCCCATTATGGATGGGACAGAGAGAAAATATGAATATCGAAGAAAATGATGACCAAAAGGGAAGATAACAACTTGATTGTTACTATATTACAGTCAGTTGATGAATCCTCTTTTAGTGTTAACCAAATGATTCATAAATTAAAAATGTCAGGTGACGTAGTATAAAGAGTGACAAGAAAACGTATTTTAACCCAAACATGATCTTTTCCTAAACATAAAGTAGTAACCCAGTGTGTTAACAAGTGTCCTTGTGTGACGAGCACTGAAGTAAGTTTAACATTTTGGGGGAACTCTTAATGGCTTTATTGCTTGGAGGTAGATGAGAAGATTGACACAAGATGAGTGGGATGGACTTCTCAGTTTACTCTCAGCAAGAAAGCAAATACATTTCTTTCTCCAAATGTCAACCTTTTTATTTAAGAATTACTGAGGTCTCAGTCTCACGTGCAGCTTTTTTGAGCAATAATCAATTTTTGCATACCATACATAACCAGTAGGATTAAATGTTACAAACAAATGCATGCATGAAAGCAACAACAGGAGGCCTAATAAAACACATTTCAAACTGTGAATCATACTCTGTTAATATTGTATTTTTACACAAATGTAGCATCAATAATATTTCTCTTTCAAACCATGTACCCTTTTCTTTTTTGAGGAAATAACTGTTTTATCCTAAGTGAGAGCTTTCAAATAATTAGTTTGATCATCCCACACACTGACTCCTGTAGGTTTTTGTGATTCACATCATTATAGATTTTCTATTTTTGAATTATTCCCAACCAGCTCAAAAGAAAAAAACACCAACCGAGGGCCACACACAAAAGAAAGGAGCAATGCATTTTGTACCTCAAAGAAATATCAGCTCCAACTGCTGCCTCACAAACATAAGGGTCACTTGAATCTGCAGTTGCTATGCAGGAACAATCACGAACACTGTGGGAGAAAATGTAAAGAAATCTATTTGGCTTTGAGACTGCGTGGTTGATTGTAGAGGAAGTCAATAATCCAAGAGTGATGAGAAGCTTCCAGAAGGAACTCTGAAAGTGTTTTTGTCAGAGCTGCTGCTCGGGAACATGGACAGTTGATCAATGGAGCTCAACAATAAAGCTTCAATGTGTAATTCAGAGCCACCTGCTCCTAAGAAATAGGGGGCAGTATTTCACCTCTAAACTGGGTCCATACAATCTCTAATGTTCATATTTTAGTTGCAGTAGCTTATATATTGTATTATAATTCATTCTTTACATTGTGTGTTACATTTCCTGTGTAATGCCTGTCAGTCAGTCAGTCAGTCAGTCAGTCATTGGGCACGATTACGCAGAATTCTACCAAACTGCTGAAACTCTAAACACCGGTCAGAAAACTCTGCTGTCTCATAATCTTCAGGTGGAGCTGATCATCTGTGTTTACTGGGCACTAATGTTAATGGGGCTGTAGTCCGTGTAACGTTACGTTAGTTTGTTTATTAAATCCAAAGTGGCACAAACTAGAAAACGACCCAAATATTCGTCTCATCTTCCCGCAGCCCGCCGGAGGAGGGGAGAGGTCGGCAGCCTCCTCTGTTTGACGGAGCCCCAGTGATCAGCTGAAGAGACTCAAGCTCAGCCAGAATAAGCCCCAGTGCCAGCAGTCACAGCGGGTTGCTGGACCGGTGTAACGGCAGCAACAGGGAGTCTGCAGTTCCCCGGTGCTGTGGCTGAACTCGAGCTAACTGCTAACTGAAGCTACGTCGTTTCCCAGGGCTGCCGACAGCTATACGCTCCGTGAAACAATCTCCTGACAGCTGTGAAGACAAAGCGAGGTGGTGCGGCTGTAATATTTACCAGCGAGTCAGGCAGCTGTGCTTCTTCTCCCTCTGTCCTGAGGGCAGACTGGAGCTACAGTGTCTCACTATCACCTCTCGAAGAACAAGGAGAATGTCAACACTGTTACCTCTTCACATTCTGTTGATAATGTTACTTAATTATTTGAATGTTTTAAGTTTCAATTCTGGCATATCTTACACATTGAACCTTTAACAAGGAGTAGACAGGTGAGAAGATGTCGCAAATCTTGGAAAACTTCATGTTTTCATATAAAGAAAATCATGTTTCATGCGAAGATGTTGTCAGTCACACCTGTGAGAAAAGCAAAGGTAATAAAAAACACTTAAGGACAATGCGTTGCTTTAGTTAAAACATTTTTAATTACTAGTTATGTTCACTGCATTTTGTGTTCAATCAGATCATTTTTTGTCACATTTTCTTCTTCATAACATATAAGTGAGTTTGGGGTTGTTTTCCTTACTTGGTTGTCACACCCAGAGACCAGATGTGTTTGATAGGATCCATCATAAAGGAACAAAGTAGTTTCTGATGGTTTAGGTTCACTTTTGCAACATATTAGATTAAGGGTACACAAAGCCTGTTTCACTGATTCAAATAGGTCTGCTGTTGGTGACCCTAAAAAGTATGAAGAGAAAAACAGTGACAAAATGGTGTGGAGGACATCAGCACAGCTGTACAGGATGCTGTAAGCCAATTTACAGAAATAACAACCATTGAATCATCCTTTTATCCTTCCGGTTGGTTGACCCACCACATTAGTTCACAGTTAAACATCTAGACAACTATTTGATGGATTGCCATGACGTTTACAACAGACATTCAAGGTCGTCAGAGGATGAATAATGACTTTAGGGATCTTCTGATTTCTCCTCTGTCGCAACCAGCAAATGTTTCACGTATCCTGTCAATCTCAACACCTACAACATAGATTGCTGCACGATTTGGTATAGGCATTCATGGTTCCCAGATGATTGAATCCCCCTCACTTTGATCCTCTG
The DNA here is from genome assembly GCF_900634415.1 of Cottoperca gobio. Taxonomy (NCBI): domain Eukaryota; kingdom Metazoa; phylum Chordata; class Actinopteri; order Perciformes; family Bovichtidae; genus Cottoperca; species Cottoperca gobio. Next base: position 16,985,259 of record NC_041355.1, read on the forward strand.
ACCTTTTCTCTAGTTCCATCATGATATTTACTTTTTAGTTCTTTGTTGAAATATTTTGAACAGCTATTGGATGGATTGCCATGAGATTTGATTCAGACATTCACGTCCCATCAGCCGCCGTCATCTGGTCAAAATGTTCATTTGTCCTATACTTTGGTTTACAACCAAATACCTGCAATGCTAATGACCGTCCGCCTCAGCTGTAGCCTACTCTGTGTTCAGTGCTAATGAGCAAATGTTAGCATGCTAACACACTAAACCAACAAGGTGAATTGGTCAACACTAAACCTGCTAAACATTAACATGCCAGCATTGTCATTGAAAGTAGGTTAGCATGCTGATGTTATCATCAATCTCAGCTAAGTACAGCCTCACAGAGCTGCTAACGTGGCAATAGACTCTTATAGTCTTGTTTCTCCAATGAACATAACAAATAGGCTACTAGCTTCCAGAAACCATTATCACAGATTCCAAGAAGACTGAACATGCCAGTGGTGGAAGAGTTGAAATCTTATTTAAACAAAAAGCCAATGTGATTAGTAAAAGTGTGCCAACCAATTAAAACCTCTTATCCATGGATAATATTGGACGGTAATCTTATCACCAAGTATCCTTAATTATGTACAAATGTATTTCTTATTTTCACCTATTTTTCTTATTTCTTTCTATTCTTAATGATCTTTATTTTTGGCTGTGCTCCGTGACTGTCCTAAATTGTTTGTTCTATATTATCTGGCATGACATTATATCTGACATCCGAAGTTAAAAGCATTTTTCAGGTCTATGGGATTAGACAATAGTTTTCCTTTCTGGATCTGTTTGTCCTCTTCACTGTTCTATGCAATTAACAGTCTGTTTGACATAATTAGAAATTGTTAGAATTGTTATTACAAAAGCTTTGTAATTCTTAGCCCTAAATCAATGTATAAGTACTAGGGCTGTCAAGCGATTAAAAAAATGTATCTAATTAATTACAAGCTTTGTGATTAATTAATCTAAATTAATCTCATATATCAATATTTGCTGTGAGAAGCATTTGAAAATATTCAAATAGTTTTTGGAAGATGAGTGAATCAATGAGTAGCATTATAAACTGGTCAACATGTCTTGTATGGCACAATTATCTTAAACAACACAGACCAACAATTTGACATAAAATGCAATTTAAAATCTGGCATAACATCTTTCATTGCACAATAAACAATATCTTTAAAAGTTGCGTCATTTGAAGCCATGTGTAAAGCCTCCGTTAGCCCCCTGTCCTCTACCACCTGCAGTCCATTGCAATACATTTCCTGATGGAGTTGTTAATGTGTAGATTAACTAGTTATCAGGTAGACCGACTCATTCTGCGTCTGAACACCTGATCGAGAACGCCTGACTTTAGCATCAGCGACGGTGCTAGCTAGCTCCGAGCTAGCTGCTACGTGCTTTGCGTTGAGGTGATATTTATATATATATGTATATATATATATAAATATTTCAGGCTTGAAGTTCTTCGATGGTTCGAACATTCTTTGCTGCAGGAATATCACAGAACGGAGCATCAACAGTTACATTGGGCCGAGTAACGTTTTCTCATCCGCTTCATCATGTTGACGAGGCTGCTGTGGCTGCGCCGCGTCGGTGACGTAAAGGGTCAAGGGGAAACCAAGAGCGCGATTAATCTGCGTTAATATTTCTGTCGAGTTATTTTTTCTGTGATTAATTCATCGAAATTAACGTGCTAATTCGACAGCCCTAATAATTACTCATTATATTTGTATGGAAGCAATGTTTGTCAAACAACAAATTGTTAAGGCTATTGAATGTATGTGTGACATATAAAAACAATGCCAGTGGGATGGATATCCAGCATATCATAGCAGGTTATTACTGATGACCATCTGTTTCATATTTTTTTAATCTGATGAAGTTTGAATGGATTTCTCTCAAGTTCAGAAGCATCCATTTGTGTCCACACATAATGAAATTTACAGCTGACCACCTCATGTTGAAGAACACCAGGCCCAGGCTTTAAATTCACATTCAGTTTTGTCATCCTGTCTTCAACTTACTCCACATTTTACATGGCCCACTAACCTAAACATTAACTGCTCATTGCAGCCGTTTATGGGTCATTGAGAGAAAGAAGTATGGAATTGATGAGAGGGAAAAGGGAAGATTGGAGGAAAATGGGTATGTGTGTGCAGGGGACATCATAAATGCTTTACAGGAAGACAAAAGACAGAGATGTTGATATAAAACACTCAAAACTAAATTATATTTGACAAATATCAGGCATTTTACAATAGATACCTGAACACAAGGACCCGTGATTAAAAAGTATAATATAGCGTCTTTAAGAATACGTATCACGAAGGAGAAGATAAAATACTTTGCATGGTTGAGAAGAGTCAGAGGAGTTTATGAATTTAACCTCATCATGAAGTCAATAAATATTACAAAACAATCAAATTAATTATGACCAGAAAGATCTGAGGTTATGCTCTGTAAAGGAACAAAGTAACTACATTAATCATCCATCTGGTGTAAATAACAAACAGGAGGTTGTGTACCCTTCCTTTTTTATTTCATCAAGTTACAGCCAAGTGTCCCCGTTTTAATTTTCCATCTCCTATACAGCATGAGGTTTTCAGAGAATGAACTAGAGGCAGAGATGGCGCGTGAGTGTGTTGGGTGATGTGTGTGTGTGCCGCGGGTCGCAGTGGGTGAGGGTGAAAGGATTTTACTGGCAATGACAAACACACACAGACCCAGACTCAGGATCCTTGAGAAAAAGTCCAGTGGAGATTCTTGCTTCCTCTGCGGTCTTGTTGTCCATAACAAAACAACTAATCTACTCTCACACACACAGAAAATATATGGACATGGCACCGCAGAGGTTTCGATTAAATAAGCTGTTAAATTAAATCTGCCCTTTAATCATGTCCTGCTTTTGATATAAGCATAATGAGCATGCTTTCACCTCTGAGAGATGTTGAGGGGAGGTGGTGCGAGCCAGAGGAGAAATTAAACAATCTTTTAAACAAATGGAAGAGAAAAACAAATAAAGTATGAGCAGAGAGTGGTATTTAAGCTTATTGATGAAAACAGAGGCGAGCAGTAACAGAGAGACGATGAGGAGGAGGATACAGATGTGAGAACAGAAAAGGCTCCCGGCTCGCTCCTTAGCCCTCATACGTCAGCACTTCCCCTCAGACACCTAGAAAGCAAAGGAGTTAATAGAGACAGAAATGAACGGCACTGAGAAATCGAGGAGTGAGAAAGTAGAGAACGAGTGGAAAAGCAACAGACGTAAGCGAGGGAAACAGAGAGAGGACAAAAGGACAAGGAGGAGGGATATGGCGTCGATGCTGAGGCAGCTGTGGGTTATAAAACTAATATATGCATACTATTTATCTCCTTAATTCATGTTGATTCGGCTCATTGTAGTCTCCATTCTCCACAGACTTATGTTCTCTTTGTATGAGTCTTGTAATATGGTAACTGACTTTGGAGCCTCACTAATATAGTCATAATGAATGCACATTTCAGAAATAATAATCAAGATTCTGTAAAAAGGTGGAACGATACAAACACATAGTAATTCATCAGATATGATAATCACCAGCTGACAGTTTCCCCCACGAGTTAAAGCGTGGCCAGCAGCAGTGCATGGAGCTGTTGCACTGGCAGCAAAATGGTGGAGAGCCTTGGGGACACCGAGGAGAAGACTATTATTTAGAGGCGTGCACTCTGCAGTCACATGCACACTTTACTCAGTTTATTACAGTGACCCTCATTAATCAATGTTTACACATGAAGATGAGCTTCATAATTCTCCCTCTCTACACATACAGCACACGCGCTGGACACACCAAGTTTTTCTTGATGCAAAGCTGCAGGAATACACTTTCTATCTCTGAAGTGATTTGTAATGAAATTCACAATTATTGGATTTGAGTGCAGGTGGTTATTCATGCTTTCTCATCTACCTCAGATGGACTAACACTGCATTAACACTTTAAATGTTTTGTGCAGGTGTGCAAATGCATTCAGGAGCATGTAATCTGCAGGCACACGCACATATACAACACTGTTCTCATTTAAAGGAATAGTTTTGTACTTTTTGTTAAATCATCTTATTTGCTTTCTTGCTAAGAGTTAGGTGGGACGATTGTTATGTGGTAAGCTACAGCAAGCATCTGATTAGCTTAGCTTAGCATAAGGAATGGAAAAATGGGGAAACAGCCTGGCGCTGTCCAGAAGTAATAAAACCCACCCACCTATTGGCACAACTAAAAATGTATAATAATCTGTACAGAAGCAAAAGTGTAGAAACATTGAGTTGTAACTGTACAGACTAAGAGAGCTGAACCCGGAGGTCACGTCCAGGCGAGCCTCCGTTCTATAGCTTCTGTGACTCAATGCGATCTCTCATTGAGTCTTTCTGAGTGTTCCTGGGGTAAACTATCCATATCTGAGACAAATTGGCATCCACTTCATCACTTATTGTTTTTTAGCTTACTTACTGTAAACTAAAACCTTTGTGATTTTATCTAGATTAAAACAATAATTAATGTGTAAGCATATAAACAGCTACAACTACAGCTTCCATGAAAATATACCAGCACGGCAGAGTGGGTACTCATGTGGTTATAACTTAGTTCCATCCGTAGCCATTCACCAACACGGTCTTTTCTCAAGTTATTTTTCGTCGACACTTTCAGGTCGTCTTTGTCCTGCTGTCATTACAGACTTATCTGAACCAACCTGTGTCTAGTCTAGGACTTGGTGTTTGTTAAAGTGAGCTAAACACGGAAATATTGAATAAACAACATTGATATATTTTTCTTTTTGAAATAAATACCATCTATAGCCATGTGTAAGCAGTTGCCAGGCAACCAGCTGAGACTCTGCTGCTCCGGGCCAAGAAATAGTCCCACACAGCTCCCGATAAAATAACAAATGTGTTGTTTTTACACATTTTTGCATTTTGGTGGATTTTGTGACTTTTGGATGGACCCAGGCTAGCTGTTCCCCCATGTTCCCCCATGTTCCCAGTCTTGCTTTAGCTTCATATTAAGTGTACTTTTCAAAATGTCAAACTTTACTTTACTTTCATTTTACACATCCGTCTCCTCAAAGAGACTACTGGTATTCCTCACACTTTTGGTCGTCCTTAACAAAAGTGGATAAGGTCAGAAGGCTGAGCAGCTTTGATGCCTTCGAATGGTCCCTGTGGGAACCTGAGCTTAGTCTTCCACTCTTTGAAATTCAGATCCCATACGTTCCAAGTCTGGCTTTGCATTTCAAAGAAAGAAATATTTCCTCTATATTCATAAATAAAGTAGCATGTTGTGATGATATGCTCAGAAATATGACACAAACACAAACACACACATACGGACACATTTTACTAGACTTGTGCAAACTTTACACATTGTTCAAATTCAGTCCCCTAAACTGAACTTTTACTACTGCATGTCTCAGCTTAACCCTGACCCTACACACGCACGCAAACACACACACACACACACTGAATGCAGCCTAATGGGATGATTAAAGAGGTCGATGACCGTAAACTGACCAAACTGTTTGTCATTAATGAAACCTTGAACAAACACTGAGGAGTCTCTGTGGACAACATTTTCCCAAAATGTGCTTCTGTTTACAGAGGCCACAGTATGACAGAGGAGATAAGAGCAGTGATTTAACAGAGCAGAGGCCCTTGAGGGTCCCAATGACTGCCAATACAGTACTTTTAGTTTAATTTAGACGTAATCAGATAAATTCTGTTCTCAGCTCAGAGGTTTCTGTTTTGACTCTGATTCAGCAGTAGGAGTTATTGTGGACAATGAAGAGTACACTCTATTAAAAGAAGACTTCAGAGACAAGTTAAGTGACTGAATAATCAAAATCAATTCAGCATCTTAACTATTAATCCCCTGTCTCGGTCCAAAAATACTGGATCCTACACTTCAAATAAAGAAAACATAATAGCATCTATCTTGTTGTTTGGCCCCTTTAAACAGCTACATCTTTCAAACTGTCAGCTGAGATGAGGTTTCTCCAAACTGAACCCAGAGATGATAATATCATCTGGGCTTTTACTTGACAAGCGTCCTCCTGAGGACATAATAAAACAGTTTGCAGAGGCTCAGTAGTGCTCAGCATGTCTAAACAACTGATTTTGATGTGTAAAATCAGTGGATTAGTACAATTTTGACTAAATTAAAAAGAAGACATGTGGTGATGATCGATTATTTCACACAAGTGTCAAGACTCTGCAAGTTGATTGATGGTGTGGTGTCCATGTCTTTGTTTGTCTGTTTTACAGAACAACCTACTGGTTCGAATGTCATGAAACTTGGTGGAAGGATGAAGCATCGGACAGGGAAGAACACATTACACTTTGGGGAGGATCTATACCACGGGGCGGATACAGACATGATGTTTCACTTTTGTTAACATTGAGAGGGCATTTCTGCTGCATTCCTGTGGTGTCGGAATCGGAAAACATTCTCTGAAAACTGTGAAACAGCTATCAACATGTCGTTTAAACACTCTGATCAATAACATACATTATGTTTGTAGAGTCCATGTTGTTTTCACATTATGAGTTAGTCAGACGACTTTCCAACACTGGAAAAAGGACATTGCAAGGAGCGCATGAATGCACCATCGGCGGAGGTCTTCTAGTTCTATATGTCTTGCTGAGTCTTTGCTATAATAATAATAATAATAATAATAATAATAATAATAATAATAATAATAATAATAATAATAATAATAATAATAATAATAATAATAATAATAATAATAATAATACATTTTATTTTATAGGCGCCTTTCATGGCACTCAAGGACACCGTACTGAACATAAGGTTAAAAACAAGGAACAATAAATAAATAAAACTTAAAAACAAAAATCAGTTAACAAATGAGTAATTATTAAGAATATTAATTTAATTTAAAGATGAGTTTTTAAACCAGACTTGAATGCGGGGAGGGAGCGGATGTTGCGGATGTTTAGTGGGAGAGAGTTCCAGAGACGGGGGGCAGAGTGGCTGAAGGCTCTGGGCCCCATGGTGATCAGGCGGGCAGAGGGAATAGTGAGTTGGGAGGCAGAGGAAGATCGGAGAGAGAGCGAGAGGGAGTGTAGGTGTGAAGGAGTTCAGAGCGGTATAAAGGTGCAAGATTGTGAAGGGCCTTGCAGGTGAAGAGCAGAATTTTAAAATCAATGTGGTATTTAACTGGGAGCCAATGGAGTTGTTGGAGAACCGGAGTGATGTGGTCTATGGAAGGAGTTCTGCTGATG